>NC_056743.1:708819781-708897281 GCF_019279795.1 Protopterus annectens
AGAATACATTAATTGTAGAAAGGTCTGTATATTATCTGTGAAGTTAGTAATGTTCATCTTTTTTTTGTCACCCCAGCCCCTCTCTTGTTTTATTTATTTATTTATGGCTTTTTTTTATTTTTATTGTTATTAATATTGTGTTATTTATATAATCATATTTCTTATTAATATATTATTTGGTATTACTTCTTATTTTTTGTTTATTGTGGATAATTTTATACTTCTTTTTTGTTAAATCATTTTTCATTTTTATGATTTATCATTCTGCTTGTAATTATATAATTTAAAAATTTTTATACTGATTATTGTTTCTTTATTTTTTTATAATTTTCATCTAATTTGTTTTATGTTTCATTTAATTTTTGGTTTGAATTTTATTTATGTTATTACTACAGCACAGCAGAGTAGGCCAGTTCCCCATAATTCACCTACAATTGCTTCACTGGCTGAAGCACCAAGGTTTAGCACTTCTGGGCTGCAGCCTGTCGGCACCCCCCCCCCCCCCGCTGTCCTTGCCCTACCTGGACCATCAGGTATTTCTGCCTCAAGGGCCAGGCCTATGGTCCCCTCTGGGAGCAGAGGCAGAGGAGGTGCATACATCACCCGAGCGGAGTTTCCAGGTGTGCTGCGTAGGATTGTGCTCCAACCGTATGCACACGGCTACACCAGATAGAGATCCTGCTTTCCATCCTGGTACGGCACACCAGCTGTAGGTGCAGATGTCAGCCACGGCAGCCAGCAGCACAGTGATGTGATGGTGCTGACGGTCCAGTGGGTGAGGACTTGAGTCACACTGTTACTGTGCTGACATCCACGGGACTTGTCTATGTCCCTTCCCCAACATTCAACTCTCTATCCTTAAAAAAAAAGGGCACCTGTCTCCCCCCCCAAAAAAAAAAATCAACCCATGAGTAGCTCTCCATTTCACTTGTGTCTACTTGACACACTTAATTTGGTCCAGTTGGCTTCACAATACAGTTATGATGTTGTCACCCCTCTCTCTGGAGGGGACAGTCCAAATTCAGCTAATAATCTGTACATGTGCCCAGCTGTTACTGGTGAAGAAATGGATAGCTGTGGTTCTTGCCTACACCCTTCCTGCACATTCCTGCCTTCTTTTCACTTTGTGTTTCCCCCTGCTTGCTCCCCATTTCACCACTTTCCTATTTTCCCCATTTCTTTTCTTTAAACGATTATTGAGCGATGGTGCGTGATGCACACCATCTGTAAGCAATGGTAGGCAGCAGTAGTATCACTGAATGTATGTAAAAGTATCACACTCTTGTAAAAATTATGCTGACACCCTATTTCGAACCCAGTACCATCTGACTAAATCAACAATGCATTAAGCCATCCAGCCACAGAGTCAGTTAATTAACAGATTTATTGTAAACAATCAGTAATAATTGTCACATATTCTCAATAAAGCATGTTTGCAAGCTCAGCAAGGCTGATAAAATATTAATTAAATAATAGCAACATACCTGTAAGCTTGGTAGAGCAATGCATCTGGACAAAGCCATACACAATGGAGGGATACAGGGCCATCACTAAAGCGATCATTGCTCTTACAATCGTAGAAAATGATAGAACAACAGGCATTTCATTATTATTAATTGATTTACTTAAGCAGCAGGTGTATGCAACAGCATTTTATTGTGCAGTTATCTATACAGTGTGTAAAATATACCTGCTACTTGACTGACTCTGTAGCACTATCTGTTAAATGTATTGATATATTTTTTTTGATTCAGATGTTAGTTGGTTCTATCATTTCATGTACTTGTATGTGTACATTAAGATTATAAATTGTGATATTTATGAATCTGTGTCATCAGCTGTGTATTCGGGTCTATATTGTCTTATTGGACGATGAAAAGAGCGAACGCTCTTTCATCGATTCGATAATTTCGAAAGCAAAAAATAGCAAAGTTACGGACCATTGATTTTTTCCCCAGGGAAAAAATCGGTGGGCTGTCTTTGGGTCTTTGCCATTTCCTCCACTTTGGTGCAATATCAGAGTTGGTATATTTAAGTAGGGGGGGGGGTGTGGGGGGCTAATGGGGGGTGTGGGGAACGAAGTCCCCCACTTAGTTTTGTGTTTAAACTTTTTTTTTTTGAATGAATGAAGCAGCATTTTTTTTCCCTGGGAAAAAATTTGCTGTTCCGTGTGTTCACGTTTTGTGGTTTCGACATTATCGGTTCGATGAAAGAGCATTCGCTCTTGTCATCGTCCAGTAATGTGATATATACGCACATATTCACTCAATACAGAAATTAAATGTCTGGTGCTAGGTGATACTGGCATCGAATAAAAGTTAATAAGCTCCTTTTTACCTTTGCTGCACGATGTACAGCATTGTGCACCATCGCACAGTGATTCTTTAAAGAAAAGAAATGGGGGAATAGGAAAGTGGCGAAATGTGGAGCAAGCAAGGTGAAAAACAAAATGAAAGGAAAGGAGGAATGTGCAGGAAAGATTTAGGCAAGAACCACAGCTATCCATTTCTTCAACAGTAACAAATGGGCACATGTACAGATTATTAGCTGAATTTGGACTGTCACCTCCAGAGAGAGGGGTGACAACAACATAATTGCATTGTGAAGCCAATTGGACCAATTAAATCTGTCAAGTAGATACGTGTGAAATGTAGAGCTATGTATGGGCTGCAATTTATTTTGGGACAGGTAACCCTTAATGAGTGGAATGTTGGGGAATAGACATAGGCAAGTCTGGGGCAGGCAACCTGGGAAGGTGAGGAAGCATTTGCAGACAGACAAGACATACAAGACAAGAGACATGTTTGGTGAAGGATACAAGAGGGGGTGAACACCATGGTTGGGGTGGGGGAGGGGGCATCGCTAACCTATGGACGTCATGTTTGGTGACAGTGAGACTCGAGTCCTCACCCACTGGACTGTTATCACTGTCACCTCACTGCACCAGTGGCTGTAGGTTCTGACTTCTGTGTGCCTTTGTGGTATTCAGGACAATGATGGAGAGCAGTGTCTCAACTCGGCATAGGCATGCACCGATTGCGTGGCGCATAATCCTATGCACCAGACCTGGCAGTTCAGCTCAGGTGACAAAATCACCCCCTCTGCCTCTTCTCCCAGAGGGAGCCACAGGCCTGTCCTCTACATCAAAACTACCTAATGGTCAAGAAAGGGCAGGGGCAGTTGGGAGGTGTCACCAGGCGGCAGCCCAGAAGTGCTGAGCCTTGTTCCCATAGTCAGTGGCGGGAGTGTGGGTGGACCACTGGGAACCAACCTACCCTGCCATGCTGTAGTAATAACATAAATACAAGTAAAATTCCGTCATGAAATAAAACATAACACAAAATAATGGACAGTATAACATTAAATACAATGTAAATGTATAATATATTAATATAAAAATTATAAAAAATATAATTTCAAACAGTGAAAAATAATAAATAAAAAAGTAATTAGAAAAACAATAGAATATTATACATAATAAACAAAACATAGATAATAAAAAAAAATGATAATGAAAAATATGATTATGCACATAATCTAATAAGAAGAATACAAATAAGAAATACATAAAAAAAGAAATGAAGAGAAGGGGTGGGGTGAGAGAAAAAAATAAATAACATTAGTAACCGGACAGATAATATACAAAACTTTCTGCAAATAATTTACTATATTCTGTTACATTTTACTTTCAACAATACAAAATGCTAATAACTACCTTATTACTTTGAATACTACCCTGTTGATAACACAGACACACTGTAGTGCAGGTCATATCACATCCAACAATCATTCATTGGGGCATATATTGCACATATACATGTTCCATGTACACTAATTACATTTCACAGCAGGCCATACGAGCCACAGCTGTAGAGGTCTGCACATCTAATGCTATCATTATGAATACGTAACACTATTGTACTTTTATTGATGACAACCTAAAACAGTATTCTAAAGAGCTGATTTTAAATACGGGGAATGTGGTATTTGAGCCAACAAGCAGTGTTTATTGTAATACTGTACCTTTCCTTTTAATACAGCATAATGCAAACAGTCTTTCTTTTTACACTTTATAGATACAGGTTCAATGTTATAATGATAACAGAGCACAAAAAAGTTACGGTAAGTGTAGATAGATCCAGGAAAAATGCAGCAGAGTACAACAAAAGTCCAATAATCACCACAAATATATCCAATGATCCAACCAGTGCATATGCTTTAGTGGAGTAACAAACACCACTTCATCAGGTCTTTTTGATGAAGTGGTGTTTGTTACTCCATGAAAGTGTTCACCTTGCAGTAAAAAGTTCTGCATGTGAATTGATGGTTTGACTCAGTGGCCTTCGTACGCATTGGTTGGATCATTGGATATATTTGTGGTGATTATAATAATAACAATCTGCAGAATGCTATTGTTGTCCCTGGTTTATAGGTCATACTTTACATTGCAATATTTATGTCAACTTAAACAAGTACTGTATACTTTGGACGTGTGGTTTTCTAAATTACAACCCCTGTCTCCTCTGTAATACTGGAGTGTTGTTTTAACTAACATACTAATGCATGCATGCTTTTGCTTTATAGTGGACAAATGCATACTCAGTACGATACAAGTGTTTACCACATTAAGCTGTATTTACTCCTAATGATAAAATAACAATACTGTTTGGAAGCATACATACCACATTGTTTCGCATCCTTCTCATTCTTTCCTCTTAGATTCGCACATTCAGTGATCTTCTGCATTAGCTGTGGGAAAAACAGAACATAACATAATACCGTTAAGAACACCAATAATGAACATATTCAGCTGCTACCTCCTATAGGCAGTGCCTGTAAGTGATACTTACACATCTGTGGAGTGCCATCAGTCCTACATTCCTCTGTCCAACATTCAAGGGTGTCCCTCATCCTGATCCTGATGACTCGGTAGTGATTCCTACACTGTTCACCAGTTCAGAGGATACCGGTAACACTGGACAGATCCTGGACCAAACTATCCCATGCATCTGATTTGTAATTGCATCCATGATAGTGCTCCTGCAACAGCCGGGACCATAATAATTCACTAGGAGTCCAACAAACACTTTGGACTCCTGCACATCCCACCTTTGAGACCGAAATCTCAGAACCTCTCCCTGAACACCAGATATGTCTAATGCAGATGAAAACCAATGCATAATGACTTTTCCCACCGATTCCAGTTATGACAGATACTGAGAATGCACACTATTGGACTTTGCAACATTTGAAAATGGTTCCCTGTGTTTGTGCAATGGGAAGCAATACAGTGAAGTTCACTAATACAGATATTATCATAGCATTACATAACTGACAATATTAGTGTGTCCTCCATCAGGAAAATACTTAGGACTTAAGAAATATTAGGCCAACTACTATAACGCAGGGTGACAATGTGAAGAGGGACATCATTGAAAAAAGACAGATGTCTGCTGTATTAAAATCCTGGACTTTATCCAAGGTAGACCTGCACTCACAGCTGTTGCCAGTAGAAGAATTAAAGAATACATGTGTATGTTTAATTACATTGCTATGTAATGCAAGGACACATTATTAAAATACAAATTACAGTCCTTGTTTCAGAACCCAGGACCATGTCAACTTCAAGCCAGTACTTAACATCTGTAGCCACAGGACAGGTTACATGAAAATCTACTACATTAATATTGATCCTGAGGTAAACACAGTGCAACAGCACTTAGTGGGTTTGCACTATGCAGACTGACATTAAGACAATGCATCCCAGGTCTGTTTTTGGATGGCAATGCATCCCAGGTCTATTTTTGGATGTCTGGGTGCCATCTGGTACCTGGGTGGTCCATTTCTACAGTTTGTGCAATGCCTCTGTATGTGCAAACCAGCTGTGCATAGCTGACGCCTTTTGTGTTATGCACAGGAAAGCACAACAACATGGAAACAGTGGCTCCAAATATTAAAATAAAAAAACAGTGATACAGTAAACTCTCAGTTATCTGGAACTCAAGCAACCGGCACTGTCAAGCAACTGGCAAAAAAAAAATCAAAGAAATACAGTACAGTATGAAGAATTCAGGTTTCATGTGTTGCACTTTCTTTTTTCCCCAGCAGAAACATACCTTATAGTTTTAGATTTTTAATAAGGAAGATGGGAATAAATTCCCTCTCTCCCCAGCCTGAGAACAAGTAAAACCAAACAAGTCAAATAGCTAAAATGGCAACAATTGCTCCACAGTCACTCAGTCAGTTTACATCAGATTGCACATTCTCTCTCCGATGTCTCACACACACAGTCTTGTCAGCTTTCATACATGCATTCAATCACTCTTTCTTTCTCTGACATCTCACACACTTCAGATTTCATACATCTCTCCGATCTCCCACACACAGTCTCTTCTGCTTTCAAAAATGTATTCACTCAATCTGTCTGTCAGTTCAATTAATTCAGTTCCAATCCACTCAGCGTGCCATTGAAAACTGTTCCGCATGCCACGGTTTCTAGTTGAAATATGTTTAAAATGTTATTATTCCAGCCAGGCTTTTATTTACTTTATTTCAATATTAAAATCAAATCAATACAGTGTTTATGATATGTTGTAGTATAGTATAGGGTACAGTATTAGTCAAGCCTATTTTTAATAGTAACTCTCAAGCAACCAGAAACTACAGTTATCCAGCATCTACCATTCCTCATGGGTGCCTGTTAACTGAGAGTTTACTGTAATAAGCACAATATAAAAATCAATGTATCACATGCACCACTAGACTATGTTACTACACAGGAAATATCCCCACATAGTTCTACAGTCCAATTCATCCGATGCACATGCCAAACACAGGATGGGCGCCTTAACTCTGTGTTTCAAACATACACCTTTGTAGCAAGCAGCAACAGGCATCCAGCACCATACCTCTCAATCTTTTAGAACAAGGAATCTGGGCAAAGGCACAAATAATGGGGGGACAAATGCCTAAGAATTGGGACAGTCTTTAAATATTGCTCTTACATACTTTGGAAGTGGATAGAATAACAGGTTATGCATTAGCATCAATTTTCTGAAGGATATGAAGTCTGAAACCCAAATGTGTACTATTATTTCCTGACTTCAGTCCTCAATGATCTGCTAGTGATTTGTCAGAAAACGACAATTGTATGAGAAACAGACCAAATATACGAGTCCAACGTTGGGACGTTCTGCAAAAATCTGTACAGTTGAGAGGGATATGCAGCGTACAGTAAAATTGAAAATAATGTACAGTTGTAATAAAATATTACGTTACCTATACATTTAGTGAAATGTTTCACTTTTACAATACTGCACTTAATGATTACACACCCTATTATGATATTTGCTTGCAAATATACAGCATTATTTTAAATGTCTGTGTTTCTTGGTCATTCATCAGTTATCTCTCCAGTAGTTTGGGACATATAGTGTGTACATCATTCAATTTCACCGCATTTTAATGTAAAGGATATTGACTTGGAATAATATGATATGTGGCTGCCAACTAAGGAAAGACAGGTTGGATGTCATTAACAAGCACTGACTGTTGTTTTGGGGTTGGGGGAGCAAAGATGTGTGTCTACCATGGCACTAACATGACCTGTGTTGGTCAGGTTACCCTACATGTCTGGCATCCTACCTATTGTATAATTTAGTTATGGTTGAGAACTCTTACCACTAATGCATCCCTAGTATATATGTGTAGTGATGTCAGAGGATGATTTTAGCCTCCTAGGTGTTGAGTCAGTGGGCTATGGCTTGTCTCATAGCCATTGCAAGGACTTACTGAGCATGGCTATGTCTACCTACAACCACACCTGCTGCTGGTTCCTCCTCTGAGTCATCATTGGCCTGTGGCTGTGGTGACCTTGGCATTGTTGGTAGTATGTGTTCCATGTCCTCTTGATGATCCTGCTGCAGCTGTTTCCACTATATTTACTTGAGTAGCATAGCACATACTATGAGCTTTGAGGGACATGTCATTGGATTGTAATGGTGCCCTCAGCCAGAGGTATGCAGGCACTGGCACTGTGAGTGCAGTAGCTGAAAATCATGCTGTATGGCATTACTGTTTGGACACTGTGTCTCATTATGGTGTTCGTGTGTGTGTGTGTGTGTGTGTGTGTGTGTGCGTGTGTGTGCGTGTGTGTGCGTGTGTGTGTGTGTATATATGTGTGTATCTCCGATGGGTTTCCTCAGCCATGACTCCAGTGCGTAGCATGTATCCATATCTAAGTGAGCCTTGGAGATATCCCCAATAGCACACATCTGGTGCAGTTGGTGAATGTGGCACTTATGGATTTTGTGCTAATTGCAAGGGTTGCCAGTGCACACATTCCACATGATTCCCATGACATTACACATGAGTTGAAGGTTGTTCATGTAGTAGATCTTATGGTTAATGTAGACCCTACCCTGTTCCCCAGGTGTTGTTCTTTTGTGTACATGACTGAGATGTATGGCACACATTACTGGAGAGTAGTGTGATATATGTTACAGTTGTAGCATACTTGTGATCCTCTCCTCAAAACGTATCTTGAAATATATGTGCTCTCTGCCATGTCGCAGTATAGCATGCAGGAATGTTCAGAAGATCCTGGATGCTGATGTGTTTGACACACCAAGCATGTGCCCTGGTAGCCTGTTAAGAATACCTGTGGCTAACATATTAACTTCAACACATACCTTATGTTCCACTGGGATAGGTTCCCTGCATTTGGCTCTGTGTCTAACTCAAGGCTGCCAGAGGTCACACAGTTCCTCTACTGTGTTGTTGGCCTGCAAAGTCTTCACCCTCTCTGCCTATGGCTATTGGCAACAGCAGCAGTATTGGCTTTATCCTGTAGCATACATAAATGTATGTAAATTGTAGCTGCTATTAACAATCCTATCAGTGCTTATGTTGTATCTGTACTCCACTATTTCCTCACTGCAGATATCCGAAAGGGCATGGTGTCTACATTGATGCCTTATATCTTGTTGAGCAGCTTCACAGGATTGGTTGATGCACGCAGTTAGCAGTGTATGCTGCAGTTAGCATCTCTGAAGCATACACTAGGTCAGATGCAATCAATTACTAATGTACACCATTATAAAAATTAAAATGTGTAGCTAGGCAAACCAACGTGGGTGAGAATTCAAACTCAGTTGCACATTTATTTTAAAACAGTATATTTCGACAGAGGACTATTGTAATCTATCAGGTATGTATCCATTTTGTTACCTAAGTAATGCATATGTTGGAATGTACTTGGGGATGATGTGAAGTTAATTAGTAAGCATTTGTTAGAACTGTGCTCATGTCATAGCTTTGTTTTCCAGCCATTTGAGAGGTACACAGGATGTAGAGTAGGCCGAAGGTCTAATGCTATAATAACTATTTACAGATGTTTTATGGATAGGTCCTTTGAGAGCACTTTTAAGTTTACACGATTGTTTGGTCAGCATATTTGACCCTTACCCTATTGTATATATTTTTTTGGAGGGGTGAGTTCTTGCTATGGCACAAACTAGAATGGACTGTTGTGTTGGGTGTGTGAGCATAAGTGAGTATCTGTTATGGCACAAACAAGAATATGTTCATCATGCTACTCTCCTTGCTTTGTAGCTCCTGTGTTGTTTGTTGACGACTGTTGAAACTTTCACTTGTAATCAAGTGGTGAATACTAAGAGTTTTACTGTACTGCTTTATTTACCAACAGGTTATTTGTACTTAAGTGATCCTTATATGTGTTATTATTTTTTCTTTCAATAAACAGTATGCCCGCTCACCATAGGCCCCCATTTTTTGAGGCAGAGAATGACCTCATAATTGAAGCATTACACCAAAATCATGCAGTCCTGATGTCCAGAGGGCAGGCCTATATGTCAGAATGTGCAGCTCTGTAGGATGAATTGGTCCAAAATGTCAGTGCAATTGGGCGACACAATCTCAGCTATGAGCAGGTGTGACAGAGCCACAGACATAATTCATGCTGCAAGGAGGTGTACAGCTGAAGTGGCATGTGATCAGCAGGTCACCAGTGGTGGGCCTGCAGCAGAACAATCTCTCACTGCCACCAAGGAATTCCTGGCAAATATCGCTACACAGGACAGCTCCCAGCAGTCCATAAGCCAGTATGTTCTGGATGTGGGTGCCACTCCTGCATCTCAGGAGGAGCTTCCAGGTAGGCTTTCTTAGATCATCAGTAGAATACTGATGTTCTTCGTTCCACATTGCTGCAGTCCTTACTATTGGGTAGTCCGCTGTCCAGTCGGCCCGAATACCAGAGTATATGGCTGACGTCGGTCAGGGCGCATTAGACTGACGTCAGTACGTCAGGGTACTAATGCGCATGACCGACGTCATATCCTCAGTCTTTTTTGCCGCATGGTCCGATGCAGAAGCAGTTTTGCGAGTGCAGGTTGGCGTTCTGAAATATTTCCGAAGCCGGAGTTTCAGACCGAATCAGAGTTGGCTAAGTACCCGTTGGGAACATTTTGGTTTTTCTTGCCTCAGTATTTAACCGGATGTCAGAAAAAGTGAATAACTGTATTTCTTGTGGGAAACAGATACCTCATAGGGATTACCATACCTTGTGTATACCTTGTTTAGGGCCTGAGCACGGCGTTGTTGGATGCCGCTCTTGTGCTAGGTTTAACAAGCACTATTAAGAGACGGTTAGACTGTGCCAGGTTAGTGTTTGGGAAGCGTTGCAATTATAAAATGCCGTCGGATGCTCCGGCGCCCGCCCAAGAAGCGCAAGGACAAAACAGCGAAGCCTAGGGTTGATGAACCGGCAGTCCCGGACGTCGGTTCTTTAGAAAACTCAGTGGAGCCAGAGGTTTTGCCAGGAGTTTCTTTGGAGTCTCAGGCAGAGACTTTACTGTTACAGGATGTGCCTTCTCAGGAGGTAGGCCAGGCTGAGGGGCTTCTCAGGTAACTGTTCTTCCCTCTCTTCCCAAGGTAGTTAGAGCCTCTCCTTCTGTTGCCAAAACTTCTTTGAGAGGTAGGCCAAGTGCAGCTTCAGTGGGGCTTCTCCTAGCATTTCAGGTTCTGTGCCTAAGAAACATATGCTTAAAATGGCAGAAGATTTGATTACTATGATTAGAGGTTCTATGCCCCTCCTGATAAGAGGCCTAGGGTGGAACCGAGTTTGATAGTTTTGAACAGTGTTCAGGCTTCTGAGTCTTCTGGAAGATTTGCAGGAGTATCCTCCTTATTCTGATTCTGATGTGGATGATTCCACTCCTACAGCTTCTCCTCCTGAGGATTTCTCATTTTCAGAGACTCTGCATTCCATGAGGGAGCACTTTAAATGGGAAGGCCAGGATTACTCTGATTCCAGGAAAAGGCTTAGGGAATTCTTGTTTTGCCCCAGCATAGGCCCTTAGCTATACCTCCTGTGTTGAATGTGGTGGAAGATGTTTTTGCAGAGGCTTCCCTGAACCCTGATTCTTTGCCTCCTGCTCCTGTTAAACCTGATAGGTACTATAGGGTGCCTGAAGCTCATAAGTATCTTTTAAGAGTCCTAGGGCAGACCCGAAACTGTTTCTCAGGGACCTAAAGGTGTTAAGGCCTCTGTGGTTAAAAACCCTGTTCCCACTGATAAAGAGGCAAGGGCTTTGGATAGATGGGGAAAGAAAGTGTATACTTCTTCCACTTTAGCCATGAGGGCGTTGAATTGTCAGTTTCACATGCTTAAATATCAAAATTATCTCCTTTCACAACTGAAATCTAAGGTGGATGCTTTGGCGGAAGGTATTGAGTGTAAAGAGTTGCTGGATTTAGTTCATGTGTCTGAACAAGTGGGTAAGCATTCTTTGCAATGTGGTTTTGATGCTGTACAGGCCTCCTCGAGGGTGGCTGCCACTAGTTCTGTTCTTCGCAGGCATGCCTGGTTGAGGGATCAGAATTTAGCTGAGCATGTTAAGACAAGGATTTTGGATGCTCCTTTACAGTCTGATGTGTTGTTTGGTTCGTCTGTGGAAGCAGTTTTAAAGAAAATGGAGGACAAAGCTAAGTCTATGCAAACTGTTAAAGATTTTTTGCAGGTGCAGCCACCGAAGTTTAGTAGAAATTGGCCTACTAAGGGATGGACATATCCTGCTTATGATTCCCAGTCTAGGGGTAGGTCTAGACGTGGTAGGGGCAGAGCTCAAGGTTCTTTTAGGCCTAGAACAGGAGTTCACCTGCTCAGACTTCTGGTGAGGGCAGGGGTCAGTCCTTTCAAACAGACCCAATGACCTGCCTTTTCAGCTGCCAGTAGATTCTCGTCTGGCAGCTCCTTTGGGAGGAAGACTGTCTCTTTTCAAGGAAAATTGGGATTTAATTACTCAAGACAGATGGGTGTTGGATATCATTCACCACGGTTACAGGTTTTATTTCCATACATTGCCCCTTTCAAAGGCATGCCAGACGTTCCTCCTCCACAAAGGAAAGAGGCTCACAAGCAAATTTCTCAGTTACTCCAAATAGGGGCCATTCAGCCAGTCCCTGTATCAGAAAGGGGCCTAGGATTTTATTCTCGCCTGTTCCTAGTACCAAAGAAGGGGAACACGTGGAGACCAATTTTGGATTTATCTATCCTCAACACTTATCTGGACATTCCCAAGTTCAAGATGTTGACGTTACAACAGCTTTTACCTCTGCTGGGCAAAGATCACTGGATGGTAACTTTAGATCTCAAGGAAGCTTACCTTCATGTGCCTATAAGACTGAGTTGCAGGAAGTATCTGCGTTTTCGAGCTGGAAATTCTCATTATCAGTTCTCTGCATTGCCCTTTGGCTTATCTACTGCTTCAGAGTATTCACAAAGGTTCTGGCTCCAGTGATAGCTTACTTCAGGCTAAAAGGAATTCAAATCTATCCTTACTTGGACGACTGCCTGATTCTGGCTCAAGAAAAGGAAGACCTTCTCCAGCATCTGGAATATGTTATAGCAGTGCTAAGATGCCTAGGGTATTCTGTGAACGAAATAAAGTGCAGTCTAGTACCCTCTCAAGACATGTGCTTTCTGGGTGTGAGACTGAATACAGCAGCCCAGATGGCCTTTTAACCCCGGACAAACAAAAGAGTCTATCACTTTACTTCCATCAACTATCTCATCAGTCCGTGCTGACTGCAAGGACAGTCCTTCAAGCATTAGGGTTCATGGCATCTTGTATTCTGGTGCTTCCCAATGCCAAACTGCATATGAGGAAGCTACAATGGTATCTCAAAAATGTATGGACACAGCACTGCCAGGATTTGGACACTGTCATTCAAATAATACCTTGTCTTCAATAAGAATTTTTGTGGTGGGCTCAGGAATGTCACCTAAACAAGGGACTCTCTGTGACCCGGCCAGAGGCGAGTCAGATTTTAACGACAGATGCCTCGGACATTGCTTGGGGAGCTCATCTAAATGGAAAGTGGATACAAGACAAGTGGCCTGCCAGACTACAGCATCTACATATCAACATGAAGGAGATGTTAGCAGTCCAGTTTGCATTAATGGCTTTCAAGGAGTTACTTCTTCCAGGACAGGTGTTGATTCTAACAGACAACACAACTGTCATGTGGTACATCAACAAGCAAGGGGAACACATTCTTATCCTCTATGCAGGCAAGCAATGATTTTATGGGAGACTGCGCTAAGCTTGCAACTAACTCTTCAGGCAAGGTTTCTGCCGGGAGCACAGAACTCCTTAGCAGATGTGTTAAGCAGACAAATCATTGATCCCCACGAGTGGAAACTGGATCTTCATGTATTTCAGAAATTGACAGTGTCATGGGGAACTCCAGACATAGATCTGTTCGCTTCTCCACTAAACCACCAGCTGCCAAAGTTTTGCACAAAGGGGTTTCATCACACAGCTTGGAAAGTGGATGCTCTGTCTTTCAGTTGGAAAAACCTTCATGTGTCTGCCTTTCCACCTCTGCCTCTTCTTCCAAAGGTGCTATTAAAAGTCAGACAAGACAAGCCAAGGATGATTTTGATAGCTCCAGATTGGCCTCGGCAACACTGGTACCCACTACTAAGGAGTCTGGTAAGGAAGCCTCCATGGCCTTTACCTTTGATTCCTCATCTGTTATCTCAGAAGGACGGTCATCTGCTCAATGTCAAGCTTCACTCTCTTCATCTAACAGCCTGGCATATTCTGTGTTGAAACACAGCAGGTCTCAACTTCCTCAACAAGTTTTAAATGTGATTATGGAAGCTAGAAGACCTAGTACAAGGAAAGTGTCAGAAAAATGGAAGAGATTTTTATTTTGGAGTACAGCAAAGAATTTGGAGATTTCTGAGCCTAATTTGAGTGTGGCTCTTCAATATCTTACTGAGTTATTGGACAAAGGTTTGTCCTTCTCTTCCATTAAGATTCATGCTGCAGCAATTTCAGCTCACTATGATTGTGACCCACCATTGTTTTCGCATCCTTTGTTCAAGCAGTTTCTTAGAGGGGCAAAGAATATAAGACCCCCACGTAGAGCTCCTACTCCTGCTTGGGATCTCAATTTTGTGTTGGAAAAACTTACTCTACAACCTTTTGAGCCTGCGCCTACTGCTGAATTGAAATACTTGTCATGGAAGACTGCTTTTCTGTTGGCTATTACTTCTGCAAGAAGGGTGTCTGAGTTGCAGGCCCTTATGGCAGTAGAGCCCTTTTGATTTTCCATAAGGATAGGGTATCATTACGTACTAATCCTTCCTTTATGCCTAAGGTGGTTTCTAGTGTGGCTTTAAACCAAACTATTCATTTGCCCACTTTTATGCAGACCCCCAAAATAAAGGGAAAAGATTTTGCACACTTTAGATGTACACAGGCAATTGCGTTATTATTTAAGCAGGACTAAGGATTTTAGGCAGTCTCAGCAGTTGTTTGTTTCTTTTGCTTTGAGTTCAGGGCAAGCCTGTGTCAAAACAAACTATTTCTAGGTGGATTGGGTTTTGCATTGCATTTTGTTATTCCCATCATGGCAAGGAGATTCCAGCTGGGATTAGGCCTCATTCCACTAGGGCTACTGCCACTTCAACAGCATTTCTAAGGGGTGGCAACTAAGGATATTTTGGAGGCAGCTACTTGGAGTTCAGTGCATACTTTCTCCAAGCATTATCACCTTCCTATCTACTCTAAGTCTAGGGCTGGTTTTGCCACAGCTGTTTTGCAAGGCATGTTGTCAGCTCCTACTTCTTTATGATTTGCCAGGCTCCCTTACCTCTGCTTTCGGATTCTACCCAATAGTAAGGACTGCAGCAATGTGGAGCGAAGAACATAGTACAGTTTGTACCTACCATAAATGTAGATGTTCGAGGATCCACATTGCTGCAGTCCAATTTACCTCCCTCCTTCCCCTCTCTGTTTAGGGGTGGTTGTGTAGGTGAGGTTATATGCTGATATTTTGTATATATTTTTGTATATATTGTACATATTTTTGGTGCAGGTATTTTGGGCCTTGTCTTTTTAGGGTCTTCTGACATCTGGGGCAAGAAAAGACTGAGGATATGACGTCGGTCATGCGCATTAGTACCCTGACGTACTGGCGTCAGTCTAATGCGCCTGACCGACGTCAGCCATACTCTGGTATTCGGGCCGACTGGACAGCGGACTACCCAATAGTAAGGACTGCAGCAATGTGGATCCTCGAACATCTACATTTATGGTAGGTACAAAACTGTACTTTGCATTCATTCTGTAATAGTGTATATAGTTTATATCTATGTCAGGTTGTTTTTTGGTGGGGATATTTAAGGTAGCTGCAGTTTTAAGGTCATTTAGAGGTTGTCAGACATATTCTTGTTAAAATTGTAGTTATTTTAGCTGTAGATTATTAAATGTATTACCCCCATTATACTGTTAAATGTGGTGCTGTTGCCATTTCCTCTCCCTTTACTTTTTTCAGAACCATCAGGAATTCACAGGTCTAGGGCTACTGCAGTTGGTAAGCAGAACAGATCTATGTCAGTAATATAGAAATATTCCAACATATGTGCCAAAGTGTCATCTCAGGCCTGCTGTATGGATTGTTGTACCATCTGCATACTTGTCAGTTGTACAGATACTTGCAGAATGTACAGATATGTGACTCGTACCTCTGGCCTGCATTTAAGATCAGAGTGATTGAGCTGCAAACTGTTGACAAGTCATTAAAGATTGGAGATATAAAATAATGACAGAGATCTCACATTCAGACTGCATACCCATCATAAATATAATAGTGAAGCAATACCTGTTATTCTATCAACTTTCTAGGTTTGTAAGGGCAGTATGTCACAGTGGTTCCTATTCTTTGGCCTTTGTCCACCCATTATTCATGGCTTTGTCCACATTCCTTCCTCTAAGAGATTGAGATGTATAAATGTCAGCAATAGTGACAACACTGTAAATTGATTGACATATATTGCAGCATAGTAGTGCAGGTATTAATGTATTCCTGTTTTCCTTCCTTTTATCACAGGTGAACATGGAAGTGGTTCTTTGTCCCCTATGCCGCCTGATGTCAGTGTCTCATCAGACCCTGATGATGATGGTGGGCAAAGAGGCACAGAAGGGGGTTGCAGAGGCTGATTTTGACACAGAGGTTGACATCCAGTGCCCCCCCCCCATTATCACCAGACACAGACAGTATGCTTATGCATACCCAGTCCACTGAGGCCATAGATACTGAAAAGTGGGAGGGTGGGGACATTGAACAGGGAAGTGTGGCTACTGCAGCTACAGTGACTGTTGACACTAGCCAGAACCAAACTGTTGGTGAGGTGCCACACAGGTATATTGATAGGGGTACTCGGAGGAGGCCTGCTGTCCCTCCCCAACCTGCTGCAGATGTCTCATCATGTGTCATTCAACATATGTTTAGGGCCATCATGGAGGCACAGGCATGTTCAGAAAGATACTCCAGGAGAATGTTTAGGGTTATAGATGCAGCACAGTCTGAAATCCATGACTGCCTCCACCGTGTTTTTGATTCCCTGGATCGGCTTTGGAATGGGATGTGTCTGTGATGGAGCGCAGAGAATCTTTCATGGAGTGCACATTGTCTGTGATGGAACTCTGCTGAGAGGGGATTTACAGTCTTGTGTCGGCATATGTCAGCAACTACATGTGTTGAGAGCCAACATGGCTGTGCCCGATCACACTGCTATAGTGGCAGTACATCCACTGCTCCAGCAGGGATTGTGCTGTCCACACCCAGACATAGCAAACCATGGGGTCGTGGTCCTAGGCATTCCCATGAAGGGAGCACATCCAGCAGACATCGATCACCTTCAGGTAGTAGCACAGCATCTGACCTTGGGCGTGGAAGTGCCAGTGTAACTCCTGCCAGAGCCAGTTCTCATGTTCGGGAGTAGAGACGAAACTGTCAGCTCTACCATGCATGACTCACAGCTGTCTGACATATAGACACGTAAGGCTAGCACTAGCCTGGCTATGTGCATGCAGACACACACACATACACCAGTCTCACAGTGAGGCACCTACAGACACACATCTTGCCTGCTTTCCTTGCTTACACACACACACACACACACACACACACACACACACACACACACACACACACACTTGCCAGCCTTTTGTGACAGCGTAGGCCTCCTGCACCCCCACACAGCACCCTGTGCAAGTGATGATAACTATGCCACATCCTTGTCATCTATACTAAAGCTATGTGTCTGAGGTACAGGGTGATTATCTATTTAAATCTGACTTTATTACTTTCATTTGTGCTGTTGAACTGATAATTGTAACTGTCATTTAGATTGTACATAGCCATTTAGACAATTCCTAGCATAATAATTTATTTACTTTGTAGTGGATGCTTTTGTAAGGACTGTGAAGTCAGACAATTAAATGTGCCTCATTAATACATCTAACTTTCTGTTTAAGGATTGTTTAGTACACACATATGGGTCCACATCCAAAGTCAACCCATCAGATTCAGAGCTCAGGATTATATGTCAGCAGTGAAGACAAATCTCATCAGAATGGTAATACAGTATAATGTTCCTTCTTGCATGTACATCGCCATAGGTTTTGAGGTTCATAGGATGTGACTAGGGTATTGACTTGATGGTGTTTAGAAGCATAGCCGTTACGTCACAATATAATATTCAAAGGCAGATATAATGCATTGACAAGTTTTGTCTAGCAAACACCACCCATGTCCAGGAGAGAAGCAACAGTGATCCGTGGCAGGTAATGTTTTTACAAAAAAAACAAAAAATGGCTGCAGCAAGAATACCAATCAAACCCACTTTATTTCAGGATTCTGGTTCCTCGGCAGTTCACCTTCAATGAATACTGTACCCCCACAAAATGAACACATTTATACAAAACCCAGTAGGCCCATCAGAACAATTAAATAATTATTCATCTGCCGAAGTACCAGAATCCTGAAATAAAGTGGTTTTGATTGGTATTCTTGCTGCGGCCATTTTTTTTTGTTTCTTTTGAGAGTTTTATTTCTTTTGTGTTTATTAGGTAATGTTTTCACATCAAGTCATCCAGCCTGTCCTTCAACAGGGTAATGGAGGTGTTCTGCTTGACATGGATTTGAAGCCTACTGCAGAAGAGTGACAACCTTTGAAAGATGTATCTGTCTCTCTAGCATGTCTTATGTATGTCATAGTGCACACTGATGTCCCTGGAACAGGTAGCTATAGTCCTGCATTACTTATGGATGTGCAGCATTTTCATCCTATTTTGGTCACAGATTGCCCTATCAGGTATACATAATCTGCCTAATAGCTATTTGCATGATACTGCACACAATGTCAGTCTGCCACAGAAGACACATGTTGGAGACCTTCTGATGTTTTATTACTCAGTTTTATTAGACATGTCTGAGGTCTGTAAAATTGGTGTGGGTATCTGGTAAAATACATATCAAAGGGAGGATTATATTCATTAGTACGGCCAAAGAAGAATGAGTATAGGGGATTGATAACATATATTGCTATTTATGTAATGTTGTTGCTAATCAGATGTAAGAAGTGGAATGCCTACCTTCCCACAGTAGCCCAGGTTGCAGTCGACATGTGTTCCAAGGTCTATCAAAACAGAAGTGGCGAATACTGTTCTCATGGTTATTTTATAATAAGCAGGAACCTTTATTATTACCACAGGGTATGCTGATGCATTTCTGTGCAGTTTATGTAACACCAATGGCTTGTTCAGCAGTCATTAGTGCCATAGACCCTCTGTTTTTTCAGTTCATCTGAGACATATATGCCAAACATGAGGGGCCACAGCACTGACACTTCTGTTACCACATAGATGACATGTCTGCTGCTTGAGGTGAAGTCTTGCACTGTGATTGAATGTTGTTGGTCTGTGATCCCATTTGCAAACCAACTGATAACATAGGATTTGATATTCACCTTGGTTAGTTTCCCACTGAGAACAAATGTTGGATTGTGTTGAAGGCCTTGGCCAAGTTACGATAGGATGTGTGCACAGCTTTGACTTTGTGTATGTCTCTGGTCATAGTCTTGAATCTCACCAGGTTTTGCAGCCACAAGGTACCCTTGAGGACACCTAACTGGAACACATCTAGTGTTTGGAGGTCACCTATTTCCTTGTTTCTGAGATGCATGAAAATTGTATCCATTGCCTTATAGCAGAGGTTGCATAAAGTTAGGTTCTGTATTACATTTGTATTTTGCCAGTCGTCCCTTGTGTGGTTGGAAAAATAGTCACTGTATTCCATTCATTGTAAACAGCAGCAGTATTCAGACTGTGGTTGAATATGATTGAATATGGTACCTAGGGGATTAGCTCACTGTTGAAGCACATGAAGAACACAGGCCAGAATGCTAATTGGTTCCATGGAGCCTATGCTTCTAGTCTTGGAGAGGACAGTGATAACTTTCCCATTTGTAGACACCACAGGTTGGAGGTGATGTTGCACACATGGTTTGTAGTAGGTTTGGTAGAAGGGGGAACACTTTTCATCCAAACTTGTCTGCTAACAGGCTTGGAATTTACACTGAGTCAGTGTGTGTGTGCTATCATACACAGTTGGATCCAAACACATCTGAGTTCTATATATCAGTTTGCAGATGTACATTTTATTTATTTATTTATTTTATTTTACATTTGTTGACCGGGCTAGTCTAACTGGATATATGTCCATTTTCAGTAGAGGCCCGGGGAGAAAAGCTCCAAGATAAACTAAGTGAAAAAAAAAAAAAACATGTACATGAAGAAAGCCTTATGGTTATCCCTGAGTATGTTGTAGTGTAAATTATTAGGATAGTTGCTCTGTGAGGGTTTTGAAGTTGTCTTATTTGTATGTTTATGCTGCGGATAGTGGCCTTCCAGTACTGGTTCCTCAATGCTGTATTTGTAAACATCAGCTTCTTTCACTTACTGTATAATGTAGTAATGACAGACATTCACTAGTATGGTTTGTATTTTCCGGAGGATCTTGGTTTGAGCCTGTAAAGTGTGTATACATTTGTGTAGATGTGTAGACAGGGCATCAGGGAATAAGTTACTACAACTGTCAATGTTCTTTGTGGAAACTGTGTCGTGGAGGTAGATTAGACCATCCCTTGGGAGGGTGTAGTTACCTTGGATGATGTTTTTGACCCTGACTTCTCCTTTGGGGAGTTCAGTAGCTATATCTACTTCAAAACATACTGCTTTATGTTTGGATTAACAGTGTGGGCACTACACATGTACCATTACATTATTCACTCATATTGTTGAAGAATAGGTCTGAAATATGAGATAACCTTGTAGGGTGGTGCACTATTTCTTCCATGGCATTTTCGTTCACAAACTCCAAGTAATATTGTGCAAGTAAGTTTGTTGTCCTATAATTATCCTGATCAATGGACGAATTCTTTCACTCGCCCATGCCTGGGTTGTTTTGTTCCACTTTAATTGTTCCATTGAGTAATATGTAGGCTGTGTGGCCTTTCATGATTATGGACGGTGGCCTATTAATGGCAATAAAATGAAGGGGTTTCGTATCCACAGTATGTTGGAAATAGAAAAACTCCATATAGTTATCCTGTCTAAACAGTCTTGAGGCACACTAATCTTCAGTGTAAATAGATATGACACGTCCTGTGGTTCACACAACTTCCATTTGCTGTCTGGATGTTTGGAAGGCATTGTAGCTTTTCAAGGCCAAAACAGCCTTGAACAAGGTTTCTGTGACTGCACAGACATCAACATCTTCACTGCGAAGAGTGCTTACAGAGAGTGATGTTTAAGATGTGAACTCCTTGGGTTTAGCAGCATGGCCCTTACTTTGTTGGAGTTGTACATTCTCACATTGGTTATTCTGCTTTTTTGACCTTGCTTAATAAAGGGATTATGGTGCAGTCAAGTGCCTTTTGTCTGGCAAAGCAGTGTGCTCTATCCACCATGTCATTCCACACTGATAGGTACTGTATCACCTTAGAATGACACTAGAAAGTTAAGCAAGTTCAGAGAATCTGTTGTGGTATCATCCTAGGCGAGGGTATAATGCTGCTCAAACATAGGGACATACCTGGCTGGGACCCATATTTAGAAAGCTCAGTCATGTCTGTGTTCATATATTCATGTCTCGAGTTGTGCAGAACAAGATGAAGTATGCTGTTATAAGAGTGGGACTTGTTGAGTTACCCGATTGTATGTGTGCTGTGACGACTACATCTGTCACACAGCTGACACTAAACTTGTCCTTGTTTAAGCTGATGAGTGGGGCACCTGTACATCTCACTATATAGTCAACTGTTATGAGAACCTTTGGGATACATGCCCATTGCCTTAAGTACTTCTGTGGTGATGACATGTCTTATGTGTATTGTCTGCTTGTAGCCTGATTGTGTTTAGGACGGTTTGTGGGGAGTACCTCTGCACATGATGGTTTGTGTTGTGTGCATATTATGAGTAGGAGCCAAGGTGTGTGAGGAAACAACTTTTCTAGTGGTACTTTTCCGGAAGCAAGAGAGCACTGATTCCAGATTCTTACTATAGGAGGATCTCTTGAAATTTGTACTTCAGTGATCTAGGAGATACAGGCTATTCAGTGCACATGAGGCATTATCTGCAGTGAGTCAACTATGCTAGCAGGGGATACAGAGGGGAAGTGATAGGTGATAATGGGGGGTTGAACCCGATATCTGCAAAGAGAATACAAAATGGAGGGGTATATGTGATTTGATTGCCATTTTCAGGTGGCTAATCTGTGGGGTGTACATTATGAGGTCCTCCATAATATAGATCAATACCTCTGTTATTGATAGGCAAGTGGGTAAATTGCTGCTTGTTATTCATCAGGGGTTCTAACAGCTAGATCTGCTCTGCTACACAGCAGCAGCCAATTGTATTTGAAAGCAAGTGTATTGACGTTTCTGCATGTATGAGGGCAGTGTGTTACAGCCTCTGCACACAATCCAGAGCAGATAATACAAAGACACACTGTTAAAGCCCATACTGAGTCCAGACACACTAACCTTCAAATAGATACTCCTACTTTACACTCCTGCCACAAGTGTACAGATGGGGTTTCTCCAAACACAGATGCCATCTTCTTCTTCCTATTCTTTTGGATAGTACCATTAGGGCTCACCACAGCAGATCATCTGCTTTCATTTCTACCAGTCCTCTGCATCTTGCTCATCACACCAACCACCTGCATGTCCTCTATCACATCTGTCACTCATCTTTTGTAGATTAGCAGACAAAAAGGCTTGGATGTTCAGGTAACTTTATTACATACAAACATATCAGGATGGAGGATTGGAAACATAAACTAATAAATTGACAGACTACTTCACTCATACATGTTAACACTGTGGCTACTCACTCAAAGTGGCACTGCTGCCTGCACATGCCCACTGACTGGGAAGCTTCTTAAAGATACAAACACAAACTCTGAGCTACATCCTCCCTCTTTAAGAATCTGATCATGCACTGAAAATGATGGTGAGATTGGCCAATTATACAGATCTAAACACAAATAAAACAATCATGTCCAGGTTGCCGTGTATTTTGTACTAGGTCTGGAAATACGACCTGATTTTGTTATGTAGTAGTTAGGACTGGGTTTAGCAACAGGGACAGTCACTGGTGAGGTTCAGCTTCTGGGACATCAGGGATAACATCACAAACAGATGCTGAGATATTTCCTTGAACAGGAGCATTAACCAAGTTGCTCTGAGTATTAGAGTCTGTATCACAGGTACAATGCTGTGATAATGATTCGGACACTGGAAGTAGATGCCCCCGATTCCTTCAGTAATCCACACCCTGGGATTCCACTATGTAGGATCTATGTTCTTCAACCAAACTTTTCACTTGACAAATTCGAACAAAACTTTTTGCTGTTTGCTTCCTCACTATCTCTCCTTCTGTCAACAGACTGAGAAATCTGATCATTTTATCATAATAGGACGTCTACTGAATACTTTTTGAAAAGATGGGCTTTGATTGCTTTGTTGTTTTTAGCACTGGAAACCAACAAACTTTTACTGATTGGTAAAGTGTCTCTATTTTGCCTTGACAGAAGTCTCTGAGCTTGTGAACCAAGTAAATTGTCCCTGGGCATGTTTCTGAGATTAAGCCAGTTCAGAAAAACATTGATATTGTCACATTTAAATTTCTCTAACAGCTGTTTTGCACTCTGTACTGCACGTTCAGCCAAGCCATTTGACTGTAAGTACACAGGACTACTGGTAGTATGGATAGTCCCACTCTTCTGCAAATCTCTTGAACTGCTGACTAGTAAACTGGGCACCATTGTCAGAAATAACTTTGTGCGGACTACCATGGACAGAAAAATTACGTTTCAATTTAGTAATGACAGTACTGGGCATTAGGTTGGGTAGTAGGTCAATTTCAAACCAATTTGAATAAGAGTCTACTAACACCAAGTAATGTTGATCATTCCACTCAAATATGTCTGTGGCTACTGTCAACCAAGGTAGTTCAGGAAGCTGGCTTAACTGAAGTGGTTCTTTTTGCAAGTGCGGTTTAGTACTATTCCAGACAAAACAAGATAGAAGGCTAAAATACTAGTCCTTTCACCCTTCTTTTGGTAGAGTCAATTCCTGTATGGCCAGGAAGCAAAATCTTAATGCACTCTTGTTGTAAGGGTGTTGGAACGATGACTTTCGGATCTTTCAAGATGATACCATCTTCTATCAACAGCTCATCTCTGTAAGGAAAATAAGGTTGAACTTCTAGTGGTAAACAAGATTGCTTTGGTAGCCATCCATTACTGATAAAGTGGTTGAGCCTTTGTAAGATTGGATCCAATGCTGTGTGATCTCTAAGCTCATCAAGTTGTAAGGAAGAAAAATTATGCACTTCCATGACTTCAAAGTCAAGTTCCACTTTGTCATGCTGTACCATGGTATTTCTGGGGGAACTGGATAAATATCAGCAAGATAAAGAAGTTTGCCTTTTGTATAGACCATTCTACAATTGTATTTTGAAATCTGAGCATCATACACTGTAGTCTTGCTGGAGCTGTGCGCATTGGTTTCTTTAAAATAGTACTAGAGGTTGGTGATCAGTCTCTATTTGGAAAGGTCAACCATAAACATAACCATGGAACTTCAAACATGCAAACACGATTGCCAAGAGTTCCTTCTCAATTTGCACATACTGCATCTCAGTTTGGGTTAGAGTTCTCGATGCATAGGCTACTGGTCTACCCCCTTGAAGAATGACTGCACCTAAACCAAAGATAGAAGTATCACAGGAAAAAGTTACTGGTTTGTGGAAGTCACAGTATCTCAAAATTGGTGGACTGCAGTTTTCTGTTTCAGGACATCAAATGCTCTTTGGCATTGTTCCAACCAGGACCAGGTTATATTTTTGCATGCCAGCTCTCTAAGCAGTGCTGAAAGTTCACTGAAGTCTGGGATAAACTTGTCCAAATAGTTGACCATACCAAGAAAACATTGTAAGGCTTGGACATTGTCTGGAGCTGGCATCTCAAGAATGGCTGTTTACATTTCTGAGGATTGAGCTTAAGATTCACTTCACGTGCTCTTTCCTGAGGTTTCTGTCATCCTCTTCTTTACCATTGCCTCCTACTAGTATATCATTTACTATAATAGCATGGGGAAAGCCAGAAAAAATTTACTCCATGCCACGTTGAAAGTCTTCACTGGAAGAATTTATTCCAAATGGCATTCTTAGAAATCTGTATCTTCCAAACAGGGCACTGAATATAGTCAGTAGTGAAGGTTTTCAGTCATAGGTTCATAGGATGATATTAGGCTACTGGCTCGGAGGCCCTTATAAGCCTAGCCAAGAATTTCTCCCATGTTCCCTTAAAGTCAGCACCTGTTTCTGCTGTCCAGCAGGGACACAGGTGGGATCCCTGGGGTGTATTTTTGGTTTCCCATCCAGTCGTCCAGGTTCCTCTTAAAGAGGGCTACAGAGGTACTCTGCTTGACATGGAGAGGGAGTCAATTCCACAGATGGGGGAGTCTTTGGGACACAAATCTATCCCACCATCAAGGTTGAGGCCTTGCATGTGGGTTGCATGAGTGAAGTTTGACTTATGGATATCCAGCAACTCCATGAAGGCAGGGTCTGAGATGGCCTTGTGTGCCAGACACAGGTCACCTCTGAGTAGTCTGTACGAGACTGAGTAGAAGGACAGGGTTTTTAGCCTGTCTGTATAGGGTAAGTGTTTGAGACCACAGATTTTCCTGGTCAGGAACCTCTATGATCTCTCCAGCTGCTGCATGTGCTTGGCAAGGTACATGCCAAAGGGGGCATTGTACGCAATAATGGGTCTGATAAGGGAGGTGTACAGGGATGTTATGACCACCTTGTTCCTGGATGAAATACCCTTACTTATGATGTGGGCCATGTGGAAAGCCTTCCGTATAACGGAGGCAATGTGGTGGTGAAAAATCAGGTTGCTATCGACCTGGGTGCCCAACTCCATCAAAACTGTTTCCTTGCTTAATATGTTGTTATTAATATGATAATTTCTGGGGATGTCACTTTCCCCAAAGGGGATAATGATGCATTTCTTGGCATTCAGTTTGAGGCCATGCTTTTGGCAGCAGTCATTAGTTTGGGTAAGGCCCTCTTAGAGAATGTTCACATCACTAGGGGAATTTAAGATAGCACCCAGCTTGCAGTCATCTTCAAACTTGGTCAGCCACAGACCTCTGGGTTTGTCTAAGTATATCCCAAACAGTAGAGGCCCGGAGACCAATCCTTGGGGTACATCTCTCATTATAGGTCAATTACTAGAGGTGGCTTCCTCTATTTTAACTGAGTGGGTTCTATCACTGAGCCAATTAGCTACCCATCTGGTAATGTACGGGTTGATGCCAAGTTGAGAGAGTTTATCTGTTATGCCCGAATGGGGAATAGTATTGAAGACTTTGGCTAGGTCAAGGTAGGTGGTGTGCACTGTCTTCCCCTTGTCCATGGCTTTGGTGACTGTTTCAAAGAAGTCGACCAAGTTTAACAGGCATGATCTGTCTTTGACAAAACCCAACTGTGTGGGGTCAAGTGGTTGGAGGCTGCCAATGTCCTTGTTTATAAGGTCCATGATAATGCATTCCATGGCCTTGAGGTCAGGGTAGTTAGGCTGATGGGCCTATAATTGTCTGGGTCAGTGGTTGGAGGCTGCCAATGTCCTTGTTTATAAGATCCATGATAATGCATTCCATGGCCTTGAGGTCAGGGTAGTTAGGCTGATGGGCCTATAATTGTCTGGGTCAGTGGACGCTCCATCTTTGTGTAGAGGGATGACATTGGCTGTCCTCCATTTGGCTGGGATGAAGCTGGTGCTCAGGCATTGGCTGAATAGGATGCCTAATGGAGCTGAAAACTCGTACCTGAGTTCATGTAGGATACATCCAGGGATGTTGTCGGGTCCCAAGGAGACTGTATTTTTTTGCCTTTGAGAGGGCATTAAAGACCTGCTCCCTGGTGATGACGGGAGAGGGGCAGGTGCTGGAGATGTCCTCGTTTATTATTGGGGAGGACAGGAGGTGAAGTTTTCACTGAACCTGTCTACCAGCAGGTTGGCTATATCTGTGGTGTTTGTGTATGTGGTGTTATTGACCACCATTTCAGAGCAGATTTGGGTGTTACCTTGGAGATTGTGGACGTATGTGAAGAAGGCCTTGTGATTTGTCCTTAGCGGATGTGGCCAATTTGGACTCAAAGTTAGCCTTAGAGGATTTCACCAGTGACCTTATTTGCTTGTTCAGACAAAGGAGAGATTGCGTCTGACTTGGTACCTGCTCCCTCTTGGTCCTGCACAGCAATCTTTTCCTTTTATTATAGAGTTTGTTTATTGCTGCTGTCCACCAGATAAGTTTACTCTTCCTTGAGGAAGATGATTTGGTCCTCTCGGGTATTGCTGAGTCCACACAGCTATGTAGGTGCTCATATAGTTTTTTGCTGTAGGCTTGGACAGTGCTAGTGCCAGCTGAAGGAATGGTGGCTGTGAGGCTGCTTATACCTGCTGTCAGGAGATTGTAGTTAGCTTTGGAAAAGTTTTTTGTTTGACCCTGATGGGGGGAGGGGCAGGGGAGATAGTGACTTTGAAACTAATCACTTTATGGTTGGATTTTACCAACAAGAATGACACTGCAGGGGTGCTACAGTGACTACTCATGTTTAAGACCAGGATCAGGATATTTTCACCTCTCGTAGGGGTGTTGGCCAGCTGATCCAATGCGTTGGCATTGACGAAGTCAAGGAATCTCTGGATGTTCATGTTTGGGCTAGAATAGGTTTTCCACTCTGTGGTTGGGTAGTTAAAGCCACCCAGGGTCAGGGTAAAGGGTTGAATCTTGATGGATTCAAGTAAGTCCAGATAGGTGGAGTAGGCATTCTGCATCATGGTTGGGGGGTCTATTGCTAGCTATGATGTGAATAGATGTTTTGTCAGCAGTTAACTGCACTTGGAGTGTTTCCTGTGCAACATACTATTTGACCAGCCTGATCACATGTAGTCTTACGGGAGACATGGGGTCTGAGAATGATAGGGCACTATACCTCTCAACTGTCCAGATTTTTGCATAATGTCCAGATGTTTGACTTATATTTTTGGTCTGTTTCTCACAATATTGTGATTTTGTGGGAAATCAATGGCAAATCATTGAGAAGTGAAGTCAGAAAATAATGGCAGACATCTGAATTTCAGACATTATATCCTTAAGTAAAATTCATGCTAATGCAATGCCTATTAACCTATCACCTTTCTAAGTTTGTAAGAGCAGTATTTAAAAATTGTCCCTATTTTTGGGCCTTCATCCCCCCATTATTTGTGGTTTTGTCCTGATTTCCTGCGCATTTGCCTTTTTGCCTATTTGCACATAAGTAAGCAGTTGACAAATGCGAGGCACTTTGCTCACATGTGAGACTTACTGTTATGTAATGTATACCTGTTACTACAGCCCATACTGTCTGTAATCCAGGCTAGAATTTCCCAATTACTAATGGCAGCAATTGAATGTATCTGGAGTCTGTGGCTGGCAGTCTGACATAACTCGTGTTTCCTGTTTCACTGTTTCTGCAATGCTGCACTCCACACAAACTAGCCAAGCCTTATCAAAATGGTTTTATACAGGTGGCGCACCACGCAAATGTGGAATTAAAACAAGATAAAGGTGATAACAGTGAGGGACAGAGTCACAGACTGTAAAACACAAACTAGTGCGAGCACATTTCCAAAACTTAAACTTATATCAGGATTAGAACCCTCAACAGCATTACAGGTTCATCAGACAGGAAGGCTGCCTTAGTCCTTTTGGCAACAGAAGCAGCTTGCCAGAACTGGAGTCATTCATCACACAACCACCTGCATAAAAATGTATACTGCTGTTTGTCAGTTACCCAACACATACAATATATGATCAAATGTATATTATTGTCTTGAAAATGTAGGGGATAATAACTGTGACAGACACACCTATACCATGGGTTTGGGGGTGGCATAGATGAGTTACTGTTATGGCATTTACAAGGGGACACTACTGTTTTGGGGGTGGGGGAACATACCACATTTACTGTTAGGATACAAACAAGTCTGAAGTCAGACACTGCAGTGGGTAGCCTCACTTTCTAACTTCTATCTTGAATGATGTACCACTAATCTGCTGCAGTAGGACTGCATGGGGTGTTTCATGCATGAGGCCTACTAATTACAACTGGACACATAATAGTAAATGAGTGTCTGTAGTTGCACGTTAATTTAATTTCTGCACAAATACGCCACTTTTTACTTGCATACTGTACCAAGTTCATAGATACAATGATATGTCATAGTACTCTTCAAGAATACAGTGTCGATTAAGGACCTGTCTTGCAAATGCAGCGATTGACACAACTTTAGTTCAGGACTGACTCTGTCTGATGCAAGCAGCACACAGCCAATACATGGAGAGGTACAGGTTGTGTGAGTTGCCTGGCATCATTTTTAATATATGTATGTGAGTAGGAAGCTATTAGTCCTTAGGTCCCTAAGTGGTCAGTGAATGTGCTACGCGTTCTCTTAGCCAAAGCAAGGTCATACTGAGCATGCCTATGTCTGCCTACAGGGACAGTAGCTGGGGATTCCTCCTCTGATTCTTCCTGTGACTGTGACTGAGGTGACCTAGGCATTGGTGGGGGAATGTGTGTCCCTTCCCCTTGCTGTTCCTGCTGCAGTTGTTTCCGTGGGATCAGATTGTGGAGCATAGCACATCCTGTGAATGTTTGTGTACATGTGCATGGAGTATATTGTAAGACTCCACCAGATATATCTAGGCACTAGAACCGTGACTTCAGAAGCCCAAAGACATGCTCTGTGTTGTTCCTAGTTTGTACATGTGCCTCATTGTGCCATTCGTCAGTGGGTGGGTGTGCATTTCTGATGGGTGCCATCATCCATGGCTCCAGGGTGTAGCCAACATCCCCCAGTAAATGGTTGTGTAGAATGACCCCCCCCCCTACAAAATATGTGGTACAGCTGTGATTTGTGCCAGATATGGGAGTCATGATAACTGCCAGGGTTGCCAGCACACACATTCAAGATAATCCCCTGGGTATTGCAAACAACTTGGCAGTTGATGTAGTGGTATCCCTTGCAGTTAATGTAGATTCTACAACAAAAAATTCAAGACACAAAGTGGAGTACCACACAGCTTTAATCCTGGTATCTCAGCTTCTCGCCTTCAAGGGATATTCAATTACAAAATTCATCAGCTTAACTAGATTAAACAATTATCCAGTATTCTTGATAGTACATATACATCCCAACATTTAAAGTGACCAGTGCTCATTCACCATAAACACATCCCTCTTATTACAAAATCGCAAGGATCTATTAAACATATTCATAGAAAGCAGCATTAATTTAACACTTATATAACAAAACAGGCATTCAATTGTCTCTCAAAAATTCAAAATTACCTCCTGGTTTAACCCGTGTGGAACCACAGTGCCATAATTAAAAATAAAGGTAGTTTTACAGATTTAACTTACTGGCAAAATTTGCACCAGTACCACAAGTGCTAGCTGGTTGAGCCAACACACTGAAAAACAAAGACTCATAATTTTCCGAATGTACCCTGGTAAAATGCTCTGCCACTGGACTAAAAATATTATTAACCCTTCTGATATCTCCCAAGTGGTCTAAGATTCTGACCCTAGCTTTTCTTTCGGTCTGGCCTATATACCACTGCACCTCATTGCACCCACTTCCCAAAATATATGTAACACCACAAGATTGACAAACCTTCCATGGCAAATAAACCTCATGGTGTCTGATAGATTTTTAATTTTACAACACGCACTACATCTACCACAAGGAAATGCCCCCATGGATCTGTTGTGTGTGTGATTGGTAATTGAATTATTTAACACAATTATTTTAAATTCAAAAAACGGCCAAAAGAAAAGGCAACATGGTTTGGAAACAAAGTACTTAATTTATCATCAGCTGTAATCATAGACCATAGTCTTGTAACCATCTGTTTTAATATATCCGAAAAAGGATTAAATCTAGTAACATAAAATATTTTGTTGTCTGTTCCCTCCTTCTTGGACATATACTGAGCTCTGTGCCTAATGGTCATATCCACATGTGTTTGCTCTCTGTGTGTAGTTTGATGAAACAGTTTATTTTTGGCTTCACTTAAAACAGAACTTGAATAGCCCCTGGCCAATAACCTCTCTTCAACTTCAGCCAGAGGTCTATCTTTAGAAGCCATCTCAGATGTATTCATCCACACTTTTCTAAATTCCCCATAGGACAATGACCTAATGAGATGCGAAGGATGCATGCTGGATGCATGCAAAAAATTGTTAACTGCAGTACTTTTTCTAAATGGAATGTACTGAATAATATCCATATTTACAAAGATTTGAACATCCAAAAACCTCATTGTCCTTGAGTCCATGTGACAACAAAGTTGCAAACCATGAGCATTCATATTCAATTCATTTACATATTTTTTCAAACTTAGTCAAGGGTCCCTTACAAATGAAAAACAAATTGTCTGTATATCATTTATACAACACCACATGGTCTTTAAAATATTTGTGATTGTAAACAAAATGCTTTTCAAATTCCCCCATGTACAAAATGACATAAGAGGGAGCAAAGGGAGCCCCCATGGCTGTGCCCCTTATCAGCAAATAATATTCTTTGTTAAAAGTAAAATGTGTGTTAAATAAAATTTAAGTAGTTCCAAAATGTAGAAACTAAGTGGCCCTTCACCCAATAATACTGCTATTGCTTCAAGGCCCTTGCCAGAAGCAATATTAGTGTATAACGATGAAATGTCCATAGTAGCCCGGAAGTAATCTTTTTTCAATATTCTGCATCAAAGCACAAAGCTCCTGTGTATTTTTTATGTGAGTTGGTACGGAACTTAGATGTATCTTAAGTAAAGAATCCAATAATACCCCCACATTTTCCAAGTAGGAACCAATGCCAGAAACAATCAGCTTACCTGGAGGTTTGCTAAGATGCTTATGGACCTTTGGTATAGCATAAAAGTACGGATCTTGGGCATTGACAATGTATAATTTCTTAACAGCCTGTGAGGAAAAAAATCCCAATCTTTCTGCTTTCTGAAGTAACTCTTAATAACTCATTTTTAAAATGAGAAAGAGAGTTATAAGATAGCTTCACATAATTTCTGTTGTCATTCAAAAGTTCAGATACCATGTCTTGGTAACCCGCTCTTTCCATAATCACCCAGTTACCTCATTTGTCTGCTTCCCTAAAAATATAATTTCCCATATGACTATGGAGTTTAGAAAATTCATACCATTCTTCCTTACTTAAATTGTTTACATCTAAATTTTCCAAACTCCTTTTCAATATTATTTAATAACAATTTTTCAAACAAGGTAACAGTTGCAGACAATTTAGGGGGCAAAAGGAATTCTCCTCATGCAGTAGAGTCAGAATATTTAACTGTTGGTAACTTGTAACAAATGTAGTAACTTCATCTGTACTTTCCTCAGTGCTGTTATTACATACATCTATCTTCATATTCATATGCTGATAAATTCAACGAGTCCTCTGAACTACTAAAAGCCAGCAAATCACTCATCTGCCTGCTTAACAAATCATTTCTAGAGAAGAAAACTTTCAAATGTAACTTGCGGCAGAATTTACTGGCTTCAAAAAGAACATTTTGTAGGGACAAACTTGGTCCCTTTTAACAACACACCAGTTACAACATCAGAAAATGGTAAATTCGCCAAATTAATAATTTTTAAACCATCAGTCTCACTGTCTTTATTGTTTGTTAATCCATGGTCAAAAGTTCGAGGTAACGATTCAGCACCTTCAGAAACTACTGTTTGCCTTTCCATTTCTGCTTGTTACCTATGTTCCCATTGCTGTGCTGAAAACCCTGACAACCCTGCGAACCCGATTGGTTCTCCTGTGCAGCTGATTCTTCATTTGGCAGTGTCTCAAAAGAGACACTCTTTGTAGATGATGTTTCTTTCACCTGAAGTGTATGAGGAATTACGGCTAGACGAAAAAAAGTTATTCTTTCTAAATTGCAACCTTCCCCTATGAGGGTTATGTCAAATTAAGTACACATTACCAGTGGCAAAATCATTCGTATCCCTGGAAAGTTTTTTTTCTTTTTCCTGCCAGTGGTTTCAACTTCAGCTTTAGCCAACCTCTGCTTAATTTCACCAAATTTAGAAATAAAAGTGGATTCGGAGGTTTGTTGTTTCAGCATGCTTTCCAGGCTAGTAATATCTTGTTGAACTTGCTGTAATGACCTCAAGTTCCTTTTGACCAAAATTCTGAGGCAGCCCAAAGTGCACTGAAAAGATACCTCTCGCCATTCTCCAACAGATCTTGTTCAGCCTCCATGAACCCCCCAGCTGGCAACTGGTCTACTCAGAGACCTCTTGGTGTTATGTTTAAAGCAAGATACTTAACCAGGAGTTTAACATAATAAAATAAATTAATTTCCTTCAGCATTAATTTCTCCAACTGTCCAGACTTAAGTAGTTGATCATTTTGACCAGGAGTGTTCCAGGGGTCCACTCCAGAGAATCTGGATTTTCTCTCCTTCAGTAGTTCCATGAACAGACTATTAGTAGAAAGTTCCATAATAGCACCAGACACAATAACAATCTGATAACACCAAAATGTGCCACTGATAAACTCAATGATAAGTAAAAACCAAAAATGAAAATAAACAACAAAAAATCCAAGGCATAAAATTGAGTACCACACAGCTTTAATCCTGGTACCTCGGCTTCTCGCCTTCAAGGGATATTCAGTTACAAAATTCATCAGCTTAAATATTTTATTTATTTATTTATTGACATTTGTTAACCGGGTTAGTCCAACTGGGATTTTGTCCCATTTTTAGTGGAGACCCGAGGAGAAAAGCTCCAGAAAGTACAATATATAATTACAGTAAGAAAACAAGTACTACAAACAATAATAGCAAACAATAGTAAGAAATAAACAACTACATGTGAAGATTATAACCGAAAGAAAAAATAAATTGAAATGTGTTTTTTGGGGTTTTTTTTCTTCTTTTTCAGGACAAAATTATTTGTTACTGTACAATGAGGGAGAGTCAAGAGTGTCAGTAGGAGCAACTGAGTGTGATGCAAGTGTGGGGGGAGGGGGGGCTATGTAGGGTCGTAGCAGGGACAGGTTCTGGAGTTGAATAAATGTGTCTTCAGTTCTTTTTTAAATAGTGGAGTGTGAGAGATAGAGCGTATGTCCAGGGGAAGTTTATTCCAAGCTTGGGTCACAGAGTGTTTGTAGAGTTGCTTACGTACTGACCTATTAGGGTGGTACATATCGAGCAATTGCTGATTTGAGGTGCGGAGAGATAGATAAGGGGTATAGATAGAGACTAGGAGAGATAAAGATGGACAGCAGAAGGGTTTAAAGAGCATAGAGTGCAGCATGTAAAATTGGTAGAGATGTAGTAGTTGTGGGAGTTCCAGCCATTGTAGAGATTTTAAGGCAATACAGTGGTGCATGTTGTTTGGGGAGTTTGTGATGAATCTGGCTATTTTGTGGTAGGTTTGTTGGAGTTTGTTCAGGGTAGTTGTTTGAATATTTGTGAGAACTGGGGCGGCATAGAGGAGAGAGGGGAGGAGAAGTGCTTGTCCTAGGGTGAGTCTAGCCTCAGAAGTGAGGTATTTTCTGTTCCGGTATAGGAGACCTAGTTTCTGATGGGTTTTCTTTATGCATTGCTGTATGTGTTGATTGAATTTTAGTTCATCGTCAATGATGACCCCTAAGAGTTTAGTGTAGGAGTCAGGTTGGATGGCTGTATTGTTTCAAGACTTAATGACAAAGGATGGTCTATGATAAGCAAGAGAATGGGGCAGGAAGAGTAAGAGTTTGTTTTTTTTTTGGGATTGAGGATTAGTACGTTTTTTGAAAGCCATTGTTCAGTGGAAAGTAGAGCATTTTGGGTTAGAGTGTGTAGGTCAGAGATGTTGTGGAGATAGTAGTGGAGTCATCAGCGTATTTTATGATAGATGACTGATTGCAAGAGGTGAAGAGGTCATTGGTGAAGATGTTGAATAAGAGGGGACCTAAGATGGAACCTTGTGGAACACCAGTAGAGATAGGCAGGAAAAGAGAAGAGAAGGAGAGCCATTTGACAGATTGTTCGCATCCAGATAGATAAATAGTGAACCAGCTGAGGGTGGAGGAGGATAGGTGAAAGTTTGCAAGTTTAGAGAGAAGTAAAGGATGGGATACTGTATCAAAAGCTTTGGAGAGGTCTAGAAAGAGACAGGAGGTAAGTTTATTATTGTCTAGGGATTCTGCAATGGTTTGAGTGAAGGAGAGTAGAGCAGTAGTTGTGCTGTGACAGGGGTGAAAACCATGTTGGGTAGGGGTGAGTAAGTTGTGATTGAGAAGGTGATTAAGAAGCTGTGTATGGATACATTTTTCTAGTATCTTAGATAGATTGGATAGAATGGCAATAGGTCGATAGCTGGAAGGGTCAGTGGAGTTACCTCCTTTATGGAGAGGGGTAGTGTAGAAAGATTTACAAAGAGTAGGAACAGTAGATTCTAGCTAGATCTATTTATTAATATAGTCACTGGGTAGGCAATAGAGTCAGCTGCAAGTTTGAGGAAGGTAGGAGGTAATTTGTCAGTAGAGGGAGAGCAGGGTTTGAGTTTAAGCAGTAGAGATTTGATGTAAGAAGTGGGAACTGGCTTGAAGGAGAAAAAAGTGGCATTGGGGGTGGGTGTTAGGTTTGGTAAGGAGTAGGAGTTAGATTGAGAGGGTAGGAGATTATGGATGGAGGAAATAAAGTGGGAATTAAGTAGGGTAGCTGTTTCCTCGGGAGTCATGTTTGGGTGGTGGGATGGGTTAGAGGGAGAGCCTGGGTAAAGGATGCTATTAAGCGTTGACCAGAATTTCCGGGGGTTAGATCTATGTTTATGCTGGCCTGAGCTATAAAATTATTTTTTGTCTATAATTGTCTGTTTTTTGGCAAAATTACATAGTTGTATTTGAGAAGATGAGGAGTTTGTTTAGTTTTGATCCAGGCTTTCCAGACACTGTCTCTTTGTTTCATGATGGTCTTGGTTTCTTTTGAAAGCCAGGGGGCATGATTAGATTTCACTCTGATCTTCCTAGAGGGAGCTAGGGATTCCAGAGTATTCAGGAAAATGCTATTAAAAGTGTCAACGGCATCATTCTGAGGGAGTTGTCTAAGGATGGACCAGTCAATGTTTTGTAGAAGTGAGTTAAACTGTGAAGAATTAAATGAGGATAGTTTCTGGCAATCTTTAAAAAGGTGGGGTTTAAGAGTATGTGGGTCGTATCTCAGGATAGAGGTAGGGAGATGGTCACTAAGGGAGTTTGGTAGGGTTTTGGGCTGGTGGTAGTGTTGAGGGGAGTTGGTAAGAATCCAGTCTATTGTGGAGCTGGAGGTTGAGTTTTTGTGGAAACGAGTGGGGGTAGAAATGAGTTGGTGGAAACCATGAAGGTGAATACTAAGTAAGGGAGAGTCAGTAGAATGTTTTGACCAGTCTATATTGACATCACCAAGGATGAATGTTCCATAAGGTATGTTGAAAGAGAACCAGGATAATATGTTTTCTAGAATGGGTACATTGTTGCCAGGAGGAAGATATACATCCCAACATTTAAAGTGACCAGTGCTCATTCACCATAAATACATCCCTCTTACTACAAAATCACAAGGATCTATTAAACATATTCATAAAAAGCAGCATTAATTTAACACTTGTATAAAAAACAAGCATTGAATTGTCTCTCAGAAATTCAAAATTACCTCCTGGTTTAACCCGTGGGGAAACAAAGTGCCATAATTAAAAATAAAGGTAGTTTCAAACAGGTTTAACTTACTGGCAAAATTTGTACCAGTACCACAATCGCCAGCTGGTTCAGCCAACACACTGAAAAAAAAAGACTCATAATTTCCTGAATGTACCCTGGTAAAATTTTCTGCCACTGGACTAAAAATATTATTAGCCCTTCTGATATCTCCCAAGTGTTCTAAGCTTCTGACCTTAACTTTTCTTTTGGTCTGGCCTATATACCACTGCACCTCATTGCATCCAATCCCAAATTATATATAACACCACAAGATTGACAGTTAAACCTTCCATGGGAAATAAACCTATGACCGGGTGGTGCCTTGATGTGTACATGAGTGCAATCTATGGCACCCAGTACTTCAGGGTAGTGCACTACATGGTATAACCATTGCATATTGCTAGACCTCTCCTCAGGGGAAGGGGAAAAGATATGTGCTCACTGGCATGTAGGAGCATATAGCATTCAGGAGGAGTATCCTGGGTGCTGATGCCTGTGACATCCCCATCATGTCCCCAGTTGGTCTTTGAAAATTTTGAAAAATACCTGTAGCTAATATCCTAAGGGCTACACATACCTTAGTTTCCACTGGGATGGGTTCCCCTCAGTTGGCTCTGGATCTGAGTTGAGGCATCAGAGCTCACAGAGTTCTTGTAATATTTCCCCTGTCCACCCTGGAGTGCTCTGCAGTCTCCAGCTCATGTAGCACCTGGTAGGTTACCCTGGGCCTGAACACTCTTCTCCTTCTCGGCCTAGGCCTATTGTCAGCAGCACCAACAGCACTGACTTCAGCCTTTAGCACATACAGATGTAAAATAGCTGCAGCAGCCCCTAGAATTGTCAAAGTTAAAATTTCCAAGTCTCTACTCCAATGGTCTTCAAGTATTGAGGGAAAAATAAGAATGTAGGCTGTATGCGTACTTGGTACATTTCTTGAGTAGGTCCACCATGTGGGATTGGCTAATTAAGATGTAATTGACCTGCTTAGGATATAATTAACAAGATTTAAAGGTCCTGCTTCAGTGCGCAGTAGTGCTGTGTGCACACCTTCACGTAGCAGAGCGCAGCTGTGCATAACTAAGGTAAGCCATGTAAAAATTTTATATTTTCATCCCTGTTGTTATGAAAAGTACAGAAAGCACTAATTACTGCAAGTTTCACTTTATTTGTATAAGCTACAATGTCAGAACAGTATGAGAAAAGTTGCCATACCCTATACTTAAACCCAGGACCATTTGTGTTCCAGTCCAATACCTAACACCTGTCGACACAGGTGTAGTTATGCAAAGTCCCATAACTTAAGGTTATTAGCACACCACAGTAGCCATGTAAGCTGGTCAACATCATGGGAGCATGATTTTAAAGACACAAGGCAGGTATTACTTTATCTGTGGTGACAGTACATTATACTCCTCTTTTACATGACGTCTCTGGTATTCATATTTACAAACTTTTGTGGCAAGCAGCACACTGCGCAAACATGGGATAAAAATATTTTAAATTTATAGCAATCTGACACACCCACTGATGCTTTTTAACATCCACAGTATGTGTGTGTGTGTGTGTTGTTACCTTTTCATGGGAAGTCTTTCTATATTTCTGGACTTTTACATGCCCTTGCTTCCGTGTAGACTCCTGTACGTGGAAAATTTCCATGTACACTGCCAACACGGACATGGGGTCTACATGGTTGTATTTAAGGTTGTTGGATCACTCCACCATGTTGTTTAACTTTATTAGCATACATTTCAGCTACTTATGCTGAAATTTGCATTCCACAAAAGTTTCCATTATTGCTCGTGAGTGGGCATGATTCACTGCACCCACATTCTCATCGTGCTGTGACGTGCACTCGGAAAAAAATTCTGTATAAGCTTTATTGAGTTTGCACCATTGTTTTTTGCAAGGGGATTGTGCCCCTTGCTAATCATATATACTAACTTTGAGATGGCACAAAATCGGGAAAAGGGAATATTCCCAAACCCAAAGAATTGTCCTACTTCACACATGTATTGCCCATCTCTGTAGGTGACCAGATTCAGAATGCCAATCAAACACACTTTCAGTCTAAGCATCTGCAACTGGATATACATACACATGTGTGTGTGTGTGTGTGTGTGTGTGTGTGTGTGTGTGTGTGTGTGTGTGTGTGTATACATATACAGATATGTAGGTATGTATAAATAAATATATATATATATATATATATATATATATATATATATATATGGGTCTACCTGACAACGTCGAAAGCTTAGAACACCGACAATGAGAACACCGACGCCAGAAGATCGAAAACTGAGAAGACCGATGGATGAAAACCCCGACGCTGAGAACACCGACATGGGAAAAGGCTGTGTAAGTATGCGGTAGTGATGGACGTTAGGGTGCGAGTAAGGTAAGTGTGCGATATTGACAGTCTCTAGGGATATAGGGGTGGGTTAAGTGAGTTAGGGTTAGGGCGCGGGTTAGGTAAGTGTGCGATAGTGATGGTCTTTGGGTTAGGGGCAGGTTAAGTGAGTTAGGGTTAGGGCTCGGGTTAGGTGAGTGTGCAATAGTGACAGTCTTTGGGTTAGGGGCGGGTTAAGTGAGTTAGGGTTAGGGCGCGGGTTAGGTGAGTGTGCGATAGTGACGGACCTTAGGGTTAGGGTTTAGGTTAAGGTTGTAGATAGTTGTGTATGTGAGATTTAGTGTGGGTTTGTAAGGATTTTGGTGTGCTTGTGTTGTGTGTGTGCTTTTTGGACAGGGGATTTGTTTTGTTTGTTGATTGTCGGGATTATGGTATGTCGGGCATGTGAGGTTTCGTGTTTGTGAACTGTCGGTTATGTGGTGTCGGTGATTTCGTTGTCGGTGTTGTCAGGTAGATCTATGTATATATATATATATATATATATATATATATATATATATATATATATATACACACACACACAGATATGTGCGTATATGTATATAAAGCTATAATTGTAAAATATCTAAAATAACTGTATTTAAAACAGTTTGTATTTAAATGGTTTTCAGTGCAACATGTCTATAGTACATTACTGTTTTAAATGCAAAAATATTTTCAATGAAGAGGAATAAACTGTGCTTCAAAAAATACAGTTGTGTACACTAATCATAAATGTAGATGTTCGAGTGTATTCACTTTTGCAATTATCACACTTGGGTTATCTGCCTGCAGGTAGCCCTCAGTCAGCCAGAATACCAGAGACTTAGTATTTCTGCATCAGTTGCTGTCACTCCAGGACTGACATCAGGTCGTCAGGGGTATAAAAACAGGCCGCCAATGCCATTACATCAGTTTTTCTTGCCCCAAATGTCAGGAGCCCCCCAAAAGGGAGCTAAGTTATGGTGTGAAAAACACCACCAGTAAAAAGTAATTACCAATACGAGTACCCCTGAAAGGGGTGAGTAATAGACATAGAGAGGAGAGAGAAGGGGGCTGGAGGGAGGGAAACCAGGACTGCAGCAGTCAATACACTCGAACATCTACATTTATGGTAAGTGTACACAACTGTACTATGTTCTTCGTGTTTCACTGTTGCGGTCACGGTCATCACACTTGGGTTGATTCCCAAAGCTGAAGAAAGGGTGGAGGCAGTCAAGAAGAGTTGAGGTTGGCTAGTATGCCCTGCAGAACTGCTGTAGCAAAGCCCACCCTGGATTTGGAAAAGATAGGCAGGTGGTAATGCTTGGTGAAGATGTGTACAGAACTCCAGGTAGCAGCTTCCAGAATGTCCATGGTACCCTGAGGAATGCTGTAGAAGTGGAAGTTGCCCTAGTGGAATGTGTTCTGACCCCCTGAAGGGTAAGTTTCCCATGGTGTTTGTAGCAGAAATGGATACAGGGTGCTATCCATTTGGAAATTTTGTTTTGAAATGGCCTTGCCCTCTGCCCCGGGTGCAAAACTGAGTAGTAACTGGTCAGATTTTCTGAAGGCTTTAGTCCTATTCAGGTAGAATCTGAGCTATCTGTGCACATCCAGGGAGTGCAGGATCCTTTCTCCTTTATTCTGAGGATTAGGGAAGAAGGTAGGCAAATGGATGGATTGGTTGAGAGCCACACTGGACACCACTTTAGGTGTAAAGGAAGGGTTAGTCCTGAGGGAGAACCTGTCAGCATGAAAAATAATGAAGGGTTCCACAGCAATAAGTGCTTGTAGCAAGGACATTCCTAGCTGAAGTGATGGCCAGAAGCAAGGCTGTTTTCCAAGAGAGGAATTTTAACTCTGCTGACACCACAGGTTCAAAGGGGGGTAGCATGAGCTTTTCCAGTACAAAGTTAAGGTCCCTAGCAGGGGTGGGTTTTCTCCTTGGTGGCCTTAAGTTGTTTGCCCCTCTCAGGAACTATTTGAAGAGAGGGTGAGAGAAGAGAGGTGGTTCAGTGTTGTAATGAGCCGAGATGGCAGAGGCATGGATCTTAATGGAGAAGGATAGGCCTCTGTGGAGTAGATCTGCTAGGTAATCCAGGATTAGAGGTAAGGAGGGCAGTGCTGTGTCCTTTCCTTTAGATTGAATCCAGGAGCAATACCTTTTCCACTTATCAGCATAGGATTTCCTTGTACTGGGTCTTTTGGGTTCAAGAATGATGTCCAGCACCTGCTTGCTTAGGTTGGTCACTGGGGGAGAATTCAAGGAATAAGCCAGGCTGCAAGGTTCAGGGTTTGCAGTTGCGGATGCAGGATCTGTCCCCCCTGCTGAGTGAGGAGGGTTGGGATCCGGGATAAGTGCCAGGGTGGCACCTGTGACAGGCTGCACAGTAGTGGGTACCAGTGCTGGCGTGGCCATTCTGGGGCAATCAGGATTGTCCTTAGTGTGCCCTGTCTTATCTTGAGTAATACTCATAAGAAAAAAGGCAGAGGGGGGGATGCATATATTGAGAGGTTTCCCCACTGGAAGGATAGGGCATCCACTTTCCAGGCCCCGCTGTGAGATATCATGGTGCAGAATTTGCTGAGCTGGTGATTGGAGGGGGAGGCAAAGAGGTCCACCTCTGGGGTCCCCCATTTCTGGATTAGAAGACTGAAGGTGCTGGGTTCTAATTGCCACTCATGTGGGTCTAGGAGATTTCTGCTTAAGTTGTCTGCCATAGAGTTTTGTTTGCCTGGCAGGAATTGAGCTTGCAGATGGACATGCATGTCCAAGGCTGTGTTCCACAGGGCCATGGCTAGTCTGCTGAGTGGGTAAGAGTAGGTTCCCCTCTGCTTGTTGATGTACCATATAACTGTGGTGTTGTCTGTTTTTATCAGCAGGGGTCCTGGTAAGATTAGGGATCTGAAAGCTGTTAGAGCATGCTGAACAGCTAGCATCTCTTTTTGGTTGATGTTGAGATGAATTTGACTTGGGCTCCAGTGGCCCTGAATGCAGTTGTCATCCAGGTGTACCCCCCAGGCATAGTCTGATGCATTTGTGGTTAGGGTCTGGGCGGCATGGGGTTGAGTAAAGGGAAGACCCTTGTTCTGGTTGCATGCTGCTGCCCACCAAAAAAACTCTGTCCTTAGACAATGTGATAGGTATGACAGTTTCCAAGTATTGAGAATATTGGCACCAAAGACTTTTTAAGTACCATTGAAGTTTCCTCATATGCAGTCTGGCATATGGAATTAGTAAAATGCAAGAGGCCATGAACACTAGGGCCTGCAGGATTTTCTTTGCTGATATCTGGGTTCTGGTGGCCATTTGAGTGAAGTAGCCTGTCAGATAGGCTTGTTTTTCTGGAGTAAGGAATGCCATCTGGGATGTTGTGTCCAAGCTTGCTCCCAGGAATGCAATCTTTTGAGCGGGGACAAGTTTTGATTTCTTTTCATTGATAGTGTACCCCAGTGAGTTTAGAAGGTTCTTTACAAATGTCAGATGCTGCAACAGCTGGTCCTGGCTGTCTGAATCAGGCAGACATCCAAGTATGGGTACATTTTAATTTTTCTCTGTCTGCAATAGGCAATGGCTTGAGCCAGGCATTTTGTGGAAACTCTGGGAGCAGTGGATAAGCCAAAGGGAAGTGCAGAGAACTGATAATGCATAGATCCTGCCCTGAAATGTAGATATTTCCTGCATGAGTTCTTGATAGGGATGTGCAGATAGGCTTCTTTTAGGTCTAGGGTGGCTAACCAGGCATCTTTGGACAGCATAAGAAGAAGCTGCTGTAGGGTGAGCATTTTGAATTTTGGTACCACTAGGAAAGTGTTTAGAATGGAAAGGTCTAGGATTGGGTGCTAAGTGCCCCCTTTTCTGGGTACCAGGAAAAGTCTGGAATTGAACCCTTGACCTATCTGTTCTGCAGGAATAGGTTGAATTGCCCTTATGGAGAAAAAGGATTGAACTTGGTTTTGTGCCTCTGTCAACTGGTTTGGCGGAAGGTCTGGTAATCCTTTTCGGGTTGGCAGTGAGTGGAAGTAGAATTGTACCTCTGGAATATAATGTTGAGGACCCATCAGTCTTTGGTGATGGAAGTCCAGTTTTTTGCATGATGGGCAAGTTTTCCTCCTGGGGGCATGAGCAGTTGGGCAGAGGTGGGGGAGTGGAGTTGAGAAGTCATTGTGAATACTTTCTGTAGGGGGGTGGATTAGCACTCTCCCTGTTTTTGAAGTGGATGCACTCCATTGCTTAAATCTCTGCATACCCTGAGACTGTAGTCTGGGGGGTCAGTTTTCCCTGGGTCTAGTTTGAGATGGCCTAGAGGAGGCTGGAAAGGACCAATGTTTCGAGGGGCAATGCCTGCTGAATCTAGGAGAATGCACTTGCAAGAAATCTTTGACTGTCTGCATAGATTTTGCTTTTTCTTTCATCTTTTTTAGAACCTCTTCTGCTTTGGTGCCAAACAGATTGTCCTTGTTCAAAGGAGCATCTAATAATTTTGATTTGACATGGTCTGACAAGGTCTGCTCCTTAAGCCAAGCATGTCTTCTTAGTACAGAACCAATGACTGCTGCCCTGCTAGATGCTTCTAGGGCGTCAAAGCCACATTGCAATGTATGCATACTGACTTGGCTTGCAGAATGCAAAAGCTCTTGTAATTCTTTATTTTCTGCACAGTCTGTAAAGGTAGCTGCTTTTTGCTTAATAAGTTCCATAGTATGTTGTTGGCACGTCAGCATGTGAAACTGACAATTCAATGCCCTAATGGCGAGAGTTGCAGAGGTGTATACTTTCTTACCCCATCTGTCTAAAGCTCTAGAATCCCTGTCCAAAGGGGTGGGATTCTTAACTGTGGTTGCTTTTATACCTTTAGGTCCCTGTGAGATTATATCTGGGTCAGCAGTAGGATTTTTGAAAAGAAATGTGAGAGTATCAGGAACTCTGTAGTACCTGTCTGATTTCTTAGAAGCAGGAGGTAAAGTATCAGGAGTTAGGCTGGATTCCATAAAGACATTATCCACTACATCCAGAACTGGAGGTATTGCTAGAGGTCTATGTTGTGGCAAATCTAAAAATTCTCTGAGTTTCTTTTTGGACTGAGGATAGTCTTGGCTTTCCCAGTAGAAATGCTCTCTTAAAGTATGTAGGGTTTTACCAAAAGAAAAATCCTCTGGAGGAGAAGCAGAGGGAATGGATTCCTCTACATCTGAATCCTCATAAGCAGATAAAGGCATGTCTTCATGTTCAGAAACCTCAGAGTTGTCGGACTCTTGGTCTGTTAAAGCTGCTGGGGACAGGTCTCTTTTCCTCTTAGCAGGGGAAGGCTGGCTTCCCCTAATCAGTATAATCAGGTCTTCTGTCATTTTAAGCATTTGATGTTGTGGCAAGGGAGCAGGCGCTAGAGATTGGGTTGTCAGTGTTTTAGGCGTAGCTCATACTCTTGGCCTTAGAAACTCAGTAGTTTTAGACAGAACAGAAGACTCGAAAGAAGTAGTCGATTTCTGTCAAATATCGGTAGTACAAAAACTTATCCGGTGCCTGCACAGTGGCTCCGGACCCATCCAAGTTAGAGACATCCGCAGGTTTCATAGTCAAAGAAGAGTCTCGTGGCATACCGGACTCCTAACGGGTCTTTGTAGCGGCCTGCGAATCCATCGAAGTGGGCATCAGGGGCTGCAAAACTGGCTCACTGACTACCGGTGAACTGGCGACTAGCTTAACGGAAGTGTCGTCGTCGGTTTTGGACCTGTGCGGTCTGTCTCCATCTTTATCCTTACGTTTTTTCAGAAGATTGGTAGTCGGATGGTTTACAGAAGTCATTTTGGAATACAGAGATCAAGAGTGAAAGTATTTAGTGACAATAAGGGCCTGATGACTGATAGTTCGGGTGCTGAACAAGGCACAAAACCGACAGCGAGGTACGTCATGGTCTGGGCCTAAGCAGGTGACACAGTAAGAATGGAAATCTTGGTGTGGTATTTGCTTTCCACAGGTGAGACAATTGTTAACTTTTTCTGACATCGGTTAGAGCAAGAAAAAAGGATCTCTAATGGGGTACTTAGCTTTAGAAGATTTCAGGATGATTCAATTCGGAAATGAAAACTCAGGTAGCAGCCGACCGGCACTCGTGTGAACTGCTTCTGCTTTGGGCTCCTCGGCAAGAAAGACTGATGTAATAGCATCGGCTGCCTGTTTTTATACCCCTGACGACCTGACATTAGTCCTGGAGTGACAGCAACTGACGCAGAAATACTAAGTCTCTGGTGTTCGGGCCGAGAGGGCTACCTGCAGGCAGAGTGTGATGACTGCGACGGTGAAACACGAAGAACATACTTAGTTTTAATATACTCTAAATTGATTTGGCCATTTAATCTTCCACTCTCAGCTGCCAATGTAATTCTTTTTTTCTCCAGGAATATATGGAAACCACATCCTGTCTTGTTCTTTTGTAAGTTCATTCACTAAAAATTCAGTCTTTCTAAACCTATCACAGGCAGTATTTTGCCTGTAACAGACATTGCAACATTTGTAGGTACATATGGCATGTAACTGCATATGTATTGACGGTTACAGCTTTGTCACATTTTTACACATGTAGAAGTTGTCACAATTCAGATGTATCTACATGTACAGACCCTAATGAATTACATATGAAATGCTTACTGGTTCCCAGAGTTCTGTCTGAGTGAGGCAATGTAAGATATGAATAATATCTTTACATATGCAATAACAACAACAGAGTTTTTATGTAAAAGGTTTGAAAACATAGAATTTTTGTAATTGGGTCTTAATGTTCTACTCTTTCTTAATGATGAGTAAAGGAGTATCACACTTAACTCTAGCTAGATTTTTACCTAGTAGTAATTTTCAGTTCAGTATGATCCCTTTGATGTCTAGTGCAGCCACAGTGTATGTGATCCACATACCACTATTAAAATTGGTGACCATCAGTTTATCACAGGCTGTTCCAGGTGCATCATGATCTGTTAAGTTTTGCCAAGGTAGTGAGATATTAGTGTGCTTATCATTAACCATCTCGCCAATTATTTTGTCATGAAATACAATTTGTACCCATGTCTGTAAACATACAATCCAGTTTGTACCCTTGTCTGCAGCCAGTTATGTTAAAAGTTTTAGTTTCTTCAGGAAAAGAAAAGTGTCAGTAGAGGAAGTTACATCACGTGGTGCGATGGCAAGGACTATTACTCGAACTCTGCACATACCTTATTCACAAATATAGGTTTTCTGTACATTGTTTGAGCTGAAATAACTGTTGCTCCCAATCATGGGAATTAGACCAAATGGAATGGTTACTTCAGCAGTGAAGGCCATAAATGACAGAAAATTTAATGCTAGCAATCACTCATGACTGATTCAAAAAGTGTTTGTCCAAATAATTCAATAAAACAATCAAAAAGTGAACAAAAATCTTCTTCTTTCGGCTGCTCCCGTCAGGGGTCGCCACAGCAGATAAACTGTTTCCATTTCTTACTGTACTCTGCATCTTGCTCTCTCACACCAACCACCTGCATGTTCTCTCTCACCACATCCATAAACCTTATCTTAGACCTTCCTCTTTTCCTGTTACCTGGCAGCTTCATCCTTAGCATCTTTTTCCCAATATACTCTGCATCCCTCCACAGCACATGTCCAAACCAACGTAATCGTGCCTCTCTGGCTTTGTCTCCAAACCTTCCAACCTGGGCTGACGCTCTAATATACTTATTCCTAATCCTGTCCATCCTCGTCACACCCAGTGCAAATCTTAACATCTTCAACTCTGCCACGTCATGCTCTGACTCCTGCCTTTTTGTCAATGCCACTGTCACCAACCCATATAACATAGCTGGTCTCACTACCCTCTTGTAGACCTTCCCTTTCACTCTTACTGGTACTCATCTGTCACAAATCACTTCTGACACTCTTCTCCACCCACTGCATCCTGCCTGTACTCTCTTCTTCACCTCTTTTCCACACTCACCATTACTCTGAACTGTTGATCCCAAGTATTTAAATTCATCCACCTTTGCCACCTCTACTCCCTGCATCCTCAGCATTCCTCTATCCTCCCTCTCATTCCCACACATATATTCTGTCTTAGTCCTGCTGACCTTCATTCCTCTTCTCTCTAGATCTTATCTCCACCTCTACAGGGTCTTTTCCACCTGTTCCCTACTCTCACTTCAGATCACAATGTCATCTGCAAACATCATAGTCCACAGGGACCCCTGTCTGATCTCGTCTGTCAACCTGTCCATCACCATTACAAATAAGAAAGGGCTCAGAGCAGAACCTTGATGTAATCCCACCTCCACCTTAAACGCATCCGTCACTCCCACCGCAGACCACACCGCTGTCACACTACCCACGTACATATCCTGTTACCACTCTTACATACTTCTCTGACACTCCTGACTTCCTTATACAATACCACAACTCCTCTCTAGACACCCTGTCATATGCTTTCTCTAAATCCACAAAGACACAATGCAACTCCTTCTGACATTCTCTATCAACACTCTCAAAGCAAACATCGCATCTGTAGTGCTCTTTCCTGGCATGAAACCATACTGCTGATCACTAATCATCACCTCTCTTCTTAACCTAGCTTCCACTACTCTTTCCCATAACTTCATGCTGTGACTGATAAATTTAATCCCTCTGTAGTTACTACAGCTCTGCACATCACCCTTATTCTTAAAAATCGGTACCAAAACACTTTTTCTCCATTCTTCAGGCATCCTCTCACTTTCCAAAATTTCATTAAACTATCTAGTTAAAAACCTCCACTACCATTTCACCTAAACACCTTCATGCTTCTACAGATATGTCATGTAAACAAAAATAAGTCCAGGTAATTCAAAATTATTCCTTCTCATTGTGACAAGCTAATGTTTACTATGCAGGACCATAGCAGCTCCTGTGACAACACAACTTAATTGTTTGAAATATCTGTCACTGAAAGTAAAAAAAAAAAAAAAAAATCTCCAAAAATAGTTCTAACAAAGCCAACATCTGGTCATCATTCATTTTTTTTTGGCTTTTCCCGTTAGGGGTCGCCACAGCGGATCATCTGTTTCCATTTCTTCCTGTCCTCTGCATCATGCTCTTTCACACCAACTGCCTGCATGTCCTCTCTCACCACATCCATAAACCTTATCTTAGGCCTTCCTCTTTTCCTCTTACCTGGCAGCTCCATCCTTAGCATCCTTTTCCCAATATACCCAGCATCCTTCCTCAGCACATGTCCAAACCAACGCAATCTCGCCTCTCTTGCTTTGTCTCCAAACTGGTCAACCTGAGCTGACCCTCTAATATACTGATTCCTAATCCTGTCCATCCTAGTCACACCCAGTGCAAATCTTAACATCTTTAACTCTGCCACATCCAGTTCTGACTCCTGCCTTTTCGTCAATGCTACCGTCTCCAACCCATATAACATAGCTGGTCTCACTACCCTCTTGTAGACCTTTCCTTTTCACTCTTATTGGTACCCGTCTGTCACAAATCACTCGTGACACTATTCTCCACCAAATTCCACCCTGCCTGTACTCTCTTTTTCACCTCTCTTCCACACTCACCATTACTCTGAACTGTTGATCCCAAGTACATAAACTCATCCACCTTTACCAACTATACTCCCTGCATCCTCACCATTCCTCTACCCTCCCTCTCATTTACACACATATATTCTGTTTTAGCCCTGCTGACCTTCATTCCTCTCCTCTCTAAAGCATATCTCCACCTCTCCAGGGTCTCCTCAACCTGGTCCCTACTTTCACTACATATCACAATGTCATCTGCAAACATCATAGTCCACGGGGCCTCTTGTCTAATCTCATCTGTCAACCTGTCCATCACCACTGCAAATAAGAAAGGGCTCAGAGCTGATCCTTGATGTAATCCAACCTCCACCTTAAACATATCTGTCACTCCCACTGCAGTCCTCACCAATGTCACACTACCTCTGTGCATATCCTGTACCACTCTTACATACTTCTCTGCCACTCCCGACTTCCTCATACAATACCACAACTCCTCTATAGGCACCCTGTCGTATGCTTTCTCTAAGTCCACAAAGACACAATGCAACTCCTTCTGACCTTCTCTGTATTTCTCCAACAACACTCTCAGAGCAAATATTGCATCTGTAGTGCTCTTTTTTGGCATGAAACCATACTGCTGATCACTAATCATCACCTCCCTTCTTAACCTAACTTCCACTACTCTTTCCCATAACTTCAAGCTGTGACTGATACATTTTTATCCCTCTGTAGTTACTGCAGCTCTGCACATCACCCTTATTCTTAAAGATAGGTACCAAAACAATTTTTCTCCACTCCGCAGGCATCCTCTGACTTTCCAAAATTTCATTAAACAAACTGGTTACAAATTCCACTGCCATTTCTCCTAAGCACCTTCATGCTTCCACTGGTATATCATCTGGGCCAACAGCCTTTCCATTCTTCATCCTCTTCATAGCTGTCCTTACTTCCTCCTTGCTAACCTGCTTCACTTCCTGATTCACTATCCCAACATCATCCAACCTTCTCTCTCTTTCATTCTCTTCATTCATCAGCCCTTCAAAGTACTCTTTCCATCTACTCAACACACTCTCCTCACTTGTGAGTACGTTTCCCTCACTGTCCTTTATCACCCTTACCTGCTGCACATCTTTCCCAGCTCTGTCCCTCTGTCTAGCCAATTAGTACAGGTCCTTTTCTCCCTCTTTAGTGTCCAATCTCTCATACAACTCTCTATATGCCTTATCCTTATCCTTTGCCACCTCTCTCTTTGCCATGCGCCTCGTCTCCTTATACTCATGTTTACTTTCATCTCTTTGACAATCCCACTTCTTCGCCAGCTTCTTTCTCTGTATACTCTGCTGTACTTCCTCATTCCACCACCATGTCTCCTTGTCCTCCTTCCTCTGTCCAGATGTCACACCAAGCACCTATCTAGCAGTCTCCTTTACTAGCTCTGCTGTAGTTACCCAGCTATTCGGTAACTCTTCATTGCCTCCCAGTGCCTGTCTTAACTCTTCCCTGAACTCCATCTCATAATCACCCTTTTTTAACTTCCACCATTTAATCCTTGACACTGCTTTCACACTCCTCCTCTGCTTCTTGATCACCAGCATCATCCTACAGTCCACCATTCTATGCTGCTTAACTACACTTTCCCCACTCACCACTTTACAGTCTCCAATCTCCTTCAGACTGGCCCTCCTACATAGGATATAATCCACCTGTGTGCATCTTCCTCCACTCTTGTATGTCACCCTATGCTCCTCCCTCTTCTTAAAATACGTATTCACTACAGTCATGTCCATCCTTTTCGCAAAATCCACAATCATCTGACATTTTGCATTCCTCTCAACACCATACCTACCCATCACTTCCTCATCCCCTCTATTCACTTCACCAACATGCCCATTGAAGTCCGCTCCAATCACTAGTCTCTCACCCTTGGGTACACTCACCACCACTTCATCTAACTCACTCCTTCTTTCTCATCCATCGCACACCCAACTTGTAGAGCATATGCACTAACAACATTCATCATTACACCATCAATTTCAAGCTTCATAAACATCACTTTATCAGACACTCTCTTCACCTCCAAAACACTCTTGGCATACTGTTCCGTTAGTATAACCCCTACCCCATTTCTTCTGCCATCCATACCATGATAGAACAATTTGAACCCACCTCCTATACACTTGACCTTACTTCCCTTCCATCTGGTCTCCTGCATGCACAATTTATCAACCTTCCTTCTCTCCATCATATCAGCTAGCTCTCTCCCTATACCAGTCATACTGCCAACATTCAAAGTTCCTACCCTCAGTACTACACTCCTAACCTTCTGCCTCTCTTCCTGCCTTCAGGCATGCCTTCCCCCTTCTCTTCTTCTTCGGCCAACAGTAGCCCAATTTCCACCAAAGTCAACATCTGGTAAATAAAAAAAAAACAGTGTGGCATGTTCAGTTTGGGATATACTACAGTTGGAAAATCATCAAGCATGCCAGTCATATTAATAGCTTTGAATCTCCCTAAAAATGATAGGGGTCTTCCGTTAAGCATGTCACAGCATTGCATCACTTTATGCAATCCATGTACATAGAAAATGTCTCTGTCTTTAACCCATCCACAGAAACTGTAGGCCTAAATTCGGGATGGTGATTATTCTTGCATATTTTTGATATTAAAAAAACCAACGAACTGTTGCAGGAAGGCAAAGACTCCTCGTGGAAAAATGTGGAAAATAATAGTAGTAGCAGATCCAAACAGGAGTCACCACAGGAGATGGATTAAATGAACGTAGTATCTCTTTATTAAAGTACAAAACACAAGCGCTTTAACGTAGTTAAACTACGCTTCTTCAGGTGTATTTAAACAATAAGATAGATACAGGGATATGGCTTGGAAATGTGTTTAATTTCATTGGCATTTGCAGCCATGGTTAACTGCTCCGTATACACTGTTTCTTTAACAACTGAAATGTGAACACTATTAAATAATGAGGCAGTGACTATCATTGATTTACTTCTTTGGCTTGCGCACCAAAATGTTCTATATATAAGAATACAGTTCTTATTGTTTAAATACACCTGAAGAAGCGTAGTTTAACTACGTGAAAGCGCTTGTGTTTTGTACTTTAATAAAGAGATACTACGTTCATTTAATCCATCTCCTGTGGTGACTCCTGTTTGGATCTGCTACTACTAATATTTTTAATATTCCAAATAAATTACCAGGTCTTCAAAACTCAACTTTAGAAACTGGCATGTGTCCATGTCAATATGACCATTAAGAACTAAATCTATTTCGAAAAAATATACAATAATCTGTATAGTCCACAGGATGCAATACACTCAGAGTCCTATAATTATTTTTTCTCCAGTATCTCATTTCAGCAAATTGAAAAACACCAAACTGAATTCCTGGAAGCTCCTTTAAGAACAGAAGAAATTATGGAAGCAATTAAAAGTCTAAAAAACAACAAAGCCCCAGGTCCGGATGGCTTCACTTCTAATTTTTATAAAAAAATTGCTTCTAAAATATCTCCTATTCTTCTTAAAATCTTCGAATGTATTAATAAGTTTGGATTTAGGGACCTATACCTAAACAATTCTAAAACTGTCTTTATTCACAAACCAAATATGGACAAATCTAACCCATCTAACTACAGACCAATTTCACTTATTAACACAGACAATAAAATCATAACTATGGCTGTAGCAAATAGACTTAAAATGTCCTCCACACAATCTTTTCACCACAGCAATCAGGCTTCATAAAGGGTAGACAAACCTGGGACAACACATTCACTTTAGATACAGCCATCCAACTTTCTGCAAAGCATAAACTTCCCTATTACCTTATGCCACCCGATGCCACAAAAGCCTTTGATAGTCAATCATGAATTCTTGTTGCTGACTCTAAAGCAATTTAACTTTCCAACTAATTTTATAAATACAATCAAAATCTTATATAATTCCTCTTTTACCACTCTGAATATTAATAAGCTATGTTCTTCTAAAATAAAATTAAATAATGGAACAAGACAGGGCCATCCCCTCTTGGTTCACTTCATATCATCTAATTATCATTTCATCGAATTTCAAATCATCAAGACCAAATCGTCGAAAACTCATTTAATCGAAAACTCATATCATCGCATCTCAAATCATTGAAAACTATAAAGCAGCTAGAAATAACATCCCAGACACTGTGTACTATGTTTATGCAGGGGGGCAAGCCCTCCTGCACCACCAATGTGGGGGGCTCTGCCTCCACACCCCCCATAAATAAAATATACCAACTCCAAGGTCGCACTACAGTGAGGTAGGAAATTACTTTTTTCCCCCACTGTAGTGCGACTTTGGAGTTGGTATATTTAAGTTACGGGGGGTGTGAGGGGTGCAGGGGGGCTTGTCCCCCTGCATAAATGTAGTAAAAACTCTGTGGGATGTTATTTCTAGCTGCTTTATAGTTTTCAATGATTTGAGATTCGATGATATGAGTTTTCAACGAAATGAGTTTTCGACGATTTGGTCTCGATGATTTGAAATTCAATGAAATGATAATTCGATGATATGAAGTGGAATCCCCCTCTCGCCCTACCTCTTTGACATATATATCGAACCCCTATTTATATACTTAACACAATTCACTACATTCCCAATATTTTAGGGACAAATCTGGTATTTTCAGCCTTTGCTGATGACCTCATCATATATTTCCAGTTACCTAATACTGACTTAAAAAAAATTCAAACACTATTGAAACCTTCTCAAAAACTTCCAATTATGAAATTAACCCTTCAAAATCTCCTATTTTTCCAATAACCCAAGCAATCATAAAGAGCCTCTCTTTCCTATAACCCAAATTAAGTTGAAATATACTTTTAAGTACCTAAGGATAATTTTTTACCATAATAACTTCTTACAAAATAATCTTGCCAAATCATGGACAAATATCGAACACGGTATAGACAGGTGGAAGAATATGAAATTCCCCTTTTTATCTAAAGTAGCAATTATAATAATGAAAATCCTACCCAGGTTATTATACCAATTTAATACAACAAACAGCAACATTCCTTTAAACTTCTTCAAAAAGATAAACACAACTTTAAGTAAATTAATTTGGTTTCCTATGACCCCACAAATCTCCGTACCAAAATTAATGCTTCCAAAAAATAAAGGGAGACTGGGAATACCAAATTTTAGATTATATATGACATAATTTGCGCCAACAGACTCATATTAATTGCAGACCATAATCCAATTAGCTCTACTCATTTCCCCCAATGGGTTGGTCTGTGGCATGCACATATAAAGCTGTGTAACATAAATCCCAAATCAATACCTTTCATAAATAAACATGTGTTAAAAGACATGAAACTAAATAAACTAATCAAATATGAAATAAATCTATTCCAGAAGCTCTTCTCTTCACTAGGTCTAACAAACGTACTTATTATTTTGCACCCCATTCATTTAAATCCAAATCTAAAACTGGGTAATAAAATGATAAATCTTGACCAATTTCCCCAAATTAAAAACTTAAATGTCTGGGATTTCTCTGCCATTAAGGATAACTCTCTAAAGGACATAAAATACAATTTGAACTTAATAACAAATATACAATAATTCTGAGAGAAATCTAAGAGTTAGTATCTACTTTAGGTAATTTCTCTAATGAGGTTCAGGAAGAAATAAACATTGCCCTATCCCGCCTGAAGTGTCTAAAAATTAAAAAGAAAATGTTATCAATTACATACAGCTTTATCTCAACCATTAAATATCAATCTTCTATTACATTTGCACAGTATTGGAGAAACAAAAACTCAGAATTGACAGAGGCTCACTTCTCCCAAGCAATAAGTAATACAACCAGGTTTGCCCCCGTTCAAGAAATTGATATATACACAATTAATGGTAAATAATAATGCATATTATACCCTGGAGCGTCTTAACAGCTTCTTTCCAAATACTTCACCTCTCTGCCCCTTCTGCCCCACAGTGACAACTGACCTCCTGCATATCATGTGGTACTGTAAATATGCACAGAGCTTATGGAACTCACTTAGGATTAAACTGGAAAAAATGGGTTACGGGAAATCCACCCTTTCGTGGGAATTTGCTATATTGTGTGTGGGTCAAAAGGGCCTTCTCACTAATGATTGCTCTCTTTATGCTAATTAAGCATTATATAACACAGAACTGGTTGGACCATTCTAAAACAAACTGGGAAAATTTTACAAAGATGGCATCCAAGTATATTCTATCCCATAAACTAACTACGGAAAATATTAGCAAACGCATGAAATACCTTAACTTCTGGAGTATAACCTTAGACTGTATCCTGAAGTAATATAAAATGGCTTTACTCCTACTCTCGTATACTAGTACTATGACTAGTCCTTCCCTCCAAAGGATTTAACTAATTCAATTCCTTTATAGTTACTTCAAAGTGTTAATATAGTAATAATAATAGTGTAAGAAAGCACTATATGTAAATAGTTGTATATGTAATGTTTTCATATTATCTTCTTTATTAACTATTTTTCAATTTTGTGCCAGTAACGATAGTTTGAATTACTTGAGTCAAGAATGTTATGTATCTTTTAATAATATAGTCTCTCCTGTCATATTAAGAAAGTAAGCTTTAAATGTTTTGGTTGGTTATATGAATGTTTATTGGCCTTATTTGTCTCTGTATGCTGACCAGTTTCAGTAAAATGTTTTTGTAAATGTACCAAATTAATGAAACAAAAGTAAAATAAAGCTTTGAAAAAAAAAGAACTAAATCTAATAGGACAGCTTCAATATACCTATAAGCTGATTTCATTTCTCTTAAAGAAACTTCCATATTGCTTTTCTTGGTTTGTTACTAGCATTAACATTTTGGAAGTATACATGTCAGCTTCCATTGCAGTCCTACCTTTACCTAGTTTCATGTAATAGACACTATCAGCATTTTTAATGAATTTACAACCTTATGCCCCTAAAACTCAAGTTGCAAAAGTGACACCTGAAAAGATTAGAGAAGTTTCCTCATGTATTTTTCTTAGATGGGCTCTAAAACAGATAGTATAGATGTTACCACTGGTAAAAAGACTGTTTTTAGTATTTTGTGTGACTAGTAAGGTCCTGTAGTAAAAACATCAGTTTTAGCTTCCTGATGAAAAGCCTCAAATCTACAGGCATTTTACTGTATTGATTCTTTAAGATGGAATGAGCAAACATTCTTTAGTAAGAAAATCAATTTGTTGTGTAAAATGAAGAGAACTTAAATTAAAAAATGTAAGATTGATTTATTGCCTTCCTTCCAAATGTGGTCTGACTCCACCTGTTGCACTGAACTGTCATCTGTGCCTAGGTTTTTGTTTGTGTTTGTTTGCTTAGTCTCTAAGGAGTAGCAGTTTTTATTATTGACTGGTTGAACAAAAGATTCAGACTTAACTGAAGACCTTTCATGGACACGGCAGTCAATTGTGATGATGATCTTGGCAAAGGAACTTCTCCTGGAAATGGTTTAAAAAAAAAACTTGTTCCTGTATATGATAAATGTTTAATGTGTAGTGTAAGCTAGCCCCTCCAAGTAATCATTCTTGTCTGTATCAATGTTTTTTCAATATTATTTCGTATCTGTCTAATCTGGCAAGAATTTGTTTTTTTTGTTTTTTTTTTTTATCCTTTTGTTGACTAGGTTAGTCCCACTAGGATAGTGACCTCTTTTCAGTGTAGACCAGAGGTGGTATTTATAGCATTAGAGGAACTTGGTCAGTGCATCAAGGAATTTCCCCTACTCTTTTTGAGCACTCGATGGTGCCAGAGAGATGCCATCAGTGATTGTAAGACTCCAAGACTGAGGCTAGCAGAATTAACAACATGTAGAGGAAACGTGTAAGATTGTTTAGAAGTATGGAAAAGTATGCTGAACAAAGGGAGATCTTGATGGATAAGTTAGAACATGCTGTTATGAAGACATCAGAAGCTAATTCTGTCATATAGGATGAAACAGCTTTTAGCTGCTTCTCAGACTGACTCTGTGCAGGGAAGCATTGTAATAACAGAGCTGGAGGATAGTAGAATGCAGAATGAAAAATTGCTGGAGTTGCTTGACAAGGATGGAGAAGAAGATGAGTCTGCTGTATCATGGGGTGAGATAGTGGATCATATTTATTGAGGATGAGGAACAGAAAGAGCAAGTCTTTGATAAAGTTACTGGCAGAGAAGAATCATTTCAGAGTACAAGTAAAATCTTTTTAGAAGTGGTCAGTGGCAGTGAGGCAAAAAAGGAACAGTAAATCCTTTTCTTTATATTAAAAAAGAAACACTGTGAGACTAAGAACTAGAAATGTTGCTGCTGTAGAGCATTATGTTATTTGGGACAATTTAGTCATACTGTTAATATTTTCTGTAAGAGATGCAAGGCCTTTTATTAAATTAGGTAAAGAGGCCTTCTGTGACATTGCATTTTAAAGTGAAGTTTTGCTGCATAAATTCCTAAATGAATATGAAAAGAAAAAAGAATTTACTCCTTGGAACAGTTATATTTTTTTATGTCAAAGAGTGACCCCTGGATTCTCTATGCCCTGCACAGTGTGCAGGAGCTCTAGCAGGCAATATGTTTGCCGCACGATCCAGGAACAGCCTCCAGGGCGTGCGTGAGCTCTCCTTCACTAATCCTGCACGGACTAAGCCCCTGTATGCAAATCACCACATTTGCAGGAGAAATCCATGCAAATTAGGTGATTTTGCAATACAGGAAGCTTGCAACCGGCTGTGCAGGACTAGTGCAATCTGCAGAAATGTACTTGGTTAGTAACAGAGTACATTTCTGCAAACTCCAAAACGGAGCTGTGACAGCTCCAAATAAAGGCTGCATATCATGTAGTAAGCATGCCAATGGCCAAGTATAAGGCCCAAAAAAAAAAAAAAAAAAAAACTTTTATTTTTTTTAGCCGATCTTAGCCTTTTAAGCATAGGGCAGTGGCGCACAAACGGGATCGGGAAAAACAAAATAAACCTAAATGAAGCATTCTAACTAAAGTCATTATTCTGACCACATGGCCAGTGAGTAGCGGTTGCTAAGGGGGGAGGCTCAGTGTGAGACATGTAACTATGCTTTAGCAGGCAATCCTATGCAAATGAGGGGAATGATAGTGAATCCCAGATTTCCCCAGCATGCTAGTCAGGTCACAACAGTGTAAGAGTAGGAATAGCTTGGTGCAAGCCTAGGAGTTAGGTGACATCATGGGTGTGTGTGCCAGGCATACTGTAAGCGGATTGGAGCCCTGTGACTCAGGTTTGCTCCTAGCTTAGCACAGCTAAGCTATGGGGTGTGTCTGAACCTGCCTAGCACACTTTACTTTGCCTAAGCGTGTGTGTTTTAAAGGAAGAAAAAAGAAGTTAAACCAGGAAATAGCAGCACTGTGCACATTTGAGCACTTTGTTTGTCTGGCGCGCCCCCGGGCTTAAACAGGAAGGCAATAGGAAGGGAAAACAGCAGTAGAAAGGTAATCAAGGAGAACTAGCTTAGCTGACAAGTGAAATGTATCAGAATCAGCCAATTACACAGCCAGCAGACCAGCCCAGCCCAGAACACTACTATAAACTATGCAAACACCATCCCGTCTGGTTTCTCCCACACTCTACACCACCAGTGTAATCAAGCGGGGAACATTTAACACTCACAACAGCAAAATGATAGGGTACTGCAATAGCTATCATACAACAACTTGTGGAAGAGGCTGAGGGTGGTGAGGATGTGAATGCTGTCCACCAACCCACAGTGAGGAGACAGAGATGAGTGTACAGACCCAGGGTAACCTACCAGGGGCTACATGAGCTGGAGATAGTGGAGCACTATAGGGTGGACAGGGACCTCCTACAGCAAATTGTTGAGCTGTGCCGGCCATGCCTGACACACAGAAATAACAGAGGGGAACCCATCCCAGTGGATACTAAGGTATGTGTAGGCCTAAGAATACTAGCTACAGGTTCCTTCCAAAGGCCAACTGGGGATATGATGGGGATTTCACAGGCATCAGCATCCAGGGAACTCCACCAGTTCCTGGATGCCATGTCAGTACATGTTGGTGAGCACGTATATTTCCCCAACACCCGTGAGGCGTTGGCCAGCAATATGCAACTGTTCTACCAAATAGCAGCATACCCTTAGGTAGTGGATGCTATAGACTGCGCGCACATATGCATCAAAGCACCACCCGGTGAGCGGGCTAGGGTCTGCATCAACCACAAGGGCTTCCCCTCCATCAACTGCCAGGTCATGTGCGATGCCCAGGGCATAATAATGAATGTGTGTGCTGGCTGCCCTCGAAGCTGTCATGATTCCCACATTTGGCATCTGATGCAGCTGTACCAGAGATTTGTCAATGGGGACATCCCTGACAGTCACCTAGCAGGGGATGCTGGATAAGCACTGGAGTTGTGGCTGATGACACCCATCAGTAAATGCACACACACCCAAATAAGAACTCCATAATGAGGCACATGCACAGACCAGAATTAGAGTAGAGTGTGTGTTTGGGATGCTCAAGTCACGGTTCTGGTGCCTGGACACTTTCAGTGGAGCCTTGCAGTACTCACCAGCTACATTTACCCAAACTATCCTTGTATGTGCCATGCTACATGATATGATCCTGCGGAAACAGCTGCAGCAAGAACAGCACGGGGCAGGGTCACACAGCCCCCCCCATCATTGCCAAGGCCCGCACAGAGTGACTCAGAGGAGGAACAACCTGAGCCTGCCCCAGTAGGCAGAAGGAGGCGTGCCCAGTATGCCCTGGCCTTGGCAAAGAGGCAACACATAGCACATACACTGACACAGGAGGGACCCAGGGAATAATACCTCTTTCTGACTCTCACATACAGGAAAATGGATGCCAAACATTACACTACCTGTGCTCAACCATGTGTAGGGAGTGTACTGTGTGTATCAGACATAGGCAGCCCTGCAGCACCACCATCAGTACTGGGACACCCACAAGGCAAGTGACTCACACATGTCAGTCAGGGGGGTTCACATACCCAACAACAGTCACAGCTGTAGACAAACACAAACAAAGGCTGTGCTATGGCCTTTGAATAAGGCCTATGGGTAACCTCCCCCCTAGGCCTACACAGATAGAGTACAGCAGGTCAGGCAGTGGGATGTCAGTCCTGAAGGGTAAAGGCAGTGGGATGTCAGTCCTGAAGGGTAGGAAGTCAGAAACTAATATGTAGGTAAATAAAACCTAAGTTCTGTAGTACACTGGTATGCCTCTAGTCAGCATGATAGATAAGACTACAGAATGAAATGGAGTACCCGACATACCGGTACAGTCCTAGCAAATGTGGACAAGTGCCAGGTGTGCCCCCCCCTATCCTACATAGTAATGTAATAACTGTCAGATGTGCCCCCCCAATCCTGTGTAGAAATAGTTGGGTGTGCCCCCCCATCCTACATAGTAATGTAATAACAGTCAGGTGTGCCCCCCAATCCTGTGTAGAAATGCAGAAATAGTTAAGTGCCCCCTAACCCTATGTAGTAATGTAATAACAGTCAGATGTGCCCCCCAAGCCTGGGTAGGACTGTAGAAATAGTCAGGTGTGCCCCCCATCCTACGTAGTAATGTAGTAACAGTCAGGTGTGCCCCCAATCCTGTGTAGAAATGCAGAAATTGTCAGTTGTGCCCTCCCATCCTACATAGTAATGTAATAACAGTTAGGCGGGCCCCCCAATCCTTGTAGAAATAGTCAGGTGTGCCCCCCCCCCATCCTACGTAGAAATGTAGTAACAGTCAGGTGTGCCCCCCTCAGTCCTGTGTAGAAATGTAGAAATAATCAGGTGTGCCCCCCCCATCCTAAATAGAAATGCAGTAACAGTCAGGTGTGCCCCCCCAATCCTGTGTAGAAATAGTCAGGTGTGCCCCCCTCCTATGCAGAAATGTAGTAACAGTCAATGCCAAATGATCGACGGATACCCTGGAGAGACAGCATAATACCTGTAGGTGTACAACACAAAGGTCAGCACTGCAGTACAAACTACCTGGACTCGATCCACACATACAATACAGATGGGCATACTGGGCATGCTCACACACTTAGAGAAATGAAGTGAATATCAGTCAACAATGTACTGAAAGGTCCTACTGGGCATGCTCACACACTTAAACACATGAAGGCCATGTCTGCAAACACCAGTGGACCAGACATATCTGGCAGTCACAGATGTTAGTGCAGACACTCCTCAGTATGCACCAGTCATTCTTTGCACACACAGTAGGAATACAAGCATATATGTAAGGACAACACACTACAATAAGCCAAAGGTGGAAGTACATAGATGTGTGGAAGAGGGTGACTGTGACAAGGAGCCATCCAGGCCTGTCCCACCCAGCACACAGCCAAAGGGCCACAACCACATGAGGGTCAGATGTCACTTACTGCAGATACTAGCCACCAGTATCTGTCACCATTACAGACTATGTGGTGTACGTGCTAGCTGTGCAACATGACTGTACAAGGAAGTAGTCATCTAGCAGCTGTATACACGTACCTGTGAAATATGACCCTGTTTGTGCCCGCATGTAGAGTGTCAACCCCTAGATGAATGGGTTATGGCCCATGTACACGCACTGCCCTCCCCATAGCCCTACTTTGAAAAGCATGCTGAGGTCATCCACTGTGAAATTGAATTGAATTGTAGCCCAGTAATCTCTGTGGCACGTCCACGAACAGTGTACTGCTGTAGTGTGATAAAATAGTTAGGTAGGAGTTCTAATCCCAGATTTGGCAAGTGTGTGTGTTTGTGTGTGTGTCTGTCTGTGTAGAGCACAATGCTTTTTAGGGTAGTCACACTCCCTACAATTCAAATGCTCTGCTTTGGCAAGGCTGTTGATGTCATCCACCTAGAAGTACACCTCTAAGAAGGTAATAGCCCAGTAATCTCTGTAGCATGTGCTGTAACTGCATACTGCTGTAGTGTGATAAAATGTTAGGTAGGAGTTCTAATCCCAGACTTGGCAAGTCTGTGTGCATGTGTGTCTATCTGTCTTTGTAGAGAGCAATGCTTTTTAGGGTAGTCTAATCCCAGACTTGGCAAGTGTATGTGTGTTTGTGTGTGTGTCTGACTCTATGTAGAGAGCAATGCTTTTTAGGGTAGTCACACTCCCTACAATATGAATGCTCTGCTTTGGCAAGGCTGCTGATGTCATCCACCTAGAAATACACCTCTGGGAAGGCTGTAGTCCAGTAATCTCTGTAGCGCATCCTATAACTGTGCACTGCTGTAGTGTGATAAAATAGTTGGAAGAGATCTAATCCCAGACTTGACAAGTGTGTTTGCCTGTCTGTGTAGAGAGCAATGTTTTTTAGGGTAGTTACACTCCATACAAATCGAATGCCCTACTTTGGCAATCCTGCTGATGTCATCCAGTGTGAAATACACCTTTGGGGAAGGAGTTCTCCAGTAATCCCCATGGTGCATCCTATAACAGCTCCATGCTGTAGTGTGATAAAGATCTTTGTTAGGGGTTCTATACCCATGTATGTTGTTTGTGGATGTTTTGTGTGTGTTTCACTGTCTGTGTAGGGAGCAATGTATTTTAGCCTAGCCACACTCACTACACTTCGAATGCCCTACTTTGGCAATCCTGCTGATGTCATCCACTGTGATATACACCTTTGGGGAATGAGTATTCCAGTAATCTCCGTGGCACATACTATAACTGCTTAGTGCTGTAGTGCAATAAACTAGGTAGGTAAAAGTTCAAATCCCAGACATGACAGTTGTGTGTCTGTGTTTGTAACTCATCTGGTGTGGAGGTGGCTGTGAGTGTGTAACACCTTAGCCCAATGTGGAGTGGGTTTTGCAAATTTATTATATGGTGGCCCTAATATATCACAATGTCCACCATACAAGGATAACAGATGTGAAATAGCCAAGAGGCTGGGGTGCAAATCCATACCCATACATGTAACATCAAGCCCAGGCAAACACAGTTAGCAACCCCAGTATTACCCAGAGCACACTCACAACCCATGTGACATAGGTTGTTAGCACACTCACAACCCATGTCATACACACACACACACTTGCCTAGGCAACAGCCAATATGTTGGTAGTACACTGCATATTGCCCACTAATAGTTACTATGGAGTGATTGCATTGGGCTACAGAGGGCATGGCACCCTGTCCAATAGGCACATACATGCAGACAGTGCACCTTCCCCATGTTCTCCAGTGGACATCTGCAACACCTGTGGTGCCATCAGATGTGACCCACAAAGGACATACCATGCCTGAAAGATGCTGTGTATGGACAGATGCCACTGACACCAGGGAATGCCGTTAGCATGCTATAAATGTAGGTGCAGGGTAAACCTGCTGGCCATTACCAGTTCCTGCCACAGGAGGCCGACGGGCACATCTGATGATAATTTGTATACACAACATGGGCCAGACACCCCAGGTACAGTTCCACATGTCACTGTACATGCATGTGGGAGGTGTGCACATCCCAGACACCGTCCATGTCATGGAGTAAGGAACACATACAAGGAAAGTGATGCACAGCATTGGCCACACACAGTAGTCACCCAGGTGACTGGATGGTGGATACAATACCCATCTGTGTGGGCAAATCCAGAAACTACAGCCCTGAGCCACAATGCAGACCATTGTCATGTGGCCTGATGCCAAGGTATACCCATCACCTAGCCTTGTATAGCCATCTGGCACAGTCGACCACCACACACCTGTGCAGAAATGCACCCATGCATGTCAGTACTGGCACCAAGGTTGCCAGATTTTCAGCTCCCCAGGTAGGGACACTCACGGCAAGTGAAGACCAAAAAAAAAAAAAAGAGGTCTTTAATGCGGAACACAGTTCTACATTAAAGAACAGTAGCTCTGCACTAAACACGGAGCTTCTCGTGTTTAATGCATTGCAGTTCCGCATTCAACACAAGTAGCTCCGTGTTTAGCGATTTTTGATTGGCCCGTATACCAGCATATGGGCCAATCAAAAATCGCTAAACACAGAGCTTCTCGTGTTTAATGCGGAACACAAGAAGCTCCGTGTTTAGCAATTTTTGATTGGCCCGTATGACAGGTATACATGCCAATCAAAAAAAAAAAAACAAAGCGGAGGCTGGCTGGGATTTAAACAGGCAGGGCGGGACTCGGGATCAGGCTGCTGACCTCAGGACAGTCCCGCCCAAATAGGGATGTCTGGCAACCCTGACTGGCACCCTTTGTGTTTGTGTGTGTGTTGTGTGATGCTTATGATCACATTCACACTCACTACAACCCACATTGGTATACTGAAGCATGCTGTCGGATGTCACACACCTCCCCATACCCTTTGCCCATATAACCTCCATATGACCTGTGTGGTGCATGTGATACCTGCACAGTAATGTGTTGTGGCAATCTCACTAGTGATGAGTTGTATTCCTGGCCCTGCCAAGTTTGTCAGTGTGTGTGCATCCCTGTGAGAGTGTGGCTGTGTTGATGCTGGCACCTGTTCATGCGGACAGTCACGTGTACTACACCAACCATATAGCTACCATATCCCTGTTGCAGATGTCACTCACCATCACATATACATTCTGAGGGCTCCAAAACAGGTAACCTATGTGGTGCATCCAGTAACTGCATAGAACTGTGATATAACTACATAGTCTTTAGGGGTTTGATACTCTGTGCTGGTAGGTGTGTGACACAAACATGCTTAAGTTTTACTCTCCCACCCCTCCCTGACATGTCTTTGCCACTGTCTGCCTCTCTCACTCCCTCTCTGGTGGATGTGGAGACCTACACCTGCTTAGGCAGCAGCATGTGTAGTTTAAGTGATTCTCATGATCAGCTGATGGTCTCTGCATGAATTGCAGCCCTCACCTAGCTGATTGCATGTGGAACAGCTGTGGTAACATTCCCATAGCCAGTTGCATGGAAACACACTCCAGTATCTAGGAACATTATGTTGGTGTTGGGCCTTTTCATTCACTGTGAGCAGGAACTCGATCTGTTGTTTGGCAAACAGCATCTCAGATGATTGGGGATTTACCTCTAACAACATACACTGTGGAAACAGGCCAACACACAGGAGGGGGATGCGCCTGACCTGACTACAGACTGTAAGTGCTGCTGTACAGCATTTGGAGCAATGTTGGTTTAACAGGGTGTGTGTAAATATGGCTGTCCTACATGTTTTAATACCTGCCATGTCAGTTCTATGTTATGAGGAATCCCCATCTGTAGGGTCATCTGCAGACTGGGCAGTGTGTGGTGCCTTTGGTTTCATGTGTTACCCACAGAGCATCTATCTGTGAACTGCAGAAGGTAGTGTGAGAATTGCAGTCTGTAGACGGTGAAAGCCGTGACAGTTACTGACCTCCCTGACTATCCCTCACAGGACATATGTTGCGACAAACCCTGTTACAACAGTAAATATATGAAGTTATCACAGCAGCATGTCAATATTGGCCCTGTGTATGTGCTTCCAGCCACACCTCTGTCAACCTTTGTTCATATGTCAAGCATTAAGAGGTGCATATGTGCTGTACACCATAATTACTGACATCATATCTGATAACAATCCAGTGAGATATCAGACTGCTACACATGTTATGTACAGTAGAGGTTATATATAATGACATAACTTGGACATTCAGTCGTTGTGTGTACAGTACTGAGGTCTGTGTACATATGGTGAATGTCGACAGTGTGTGTATTGCTAATATGTACTTTGGCCTGTCTACAGACTGTTGTAGATGTCATTGTTCTTGGTCCAGCCTATTTGGTATTACATGCTGCTCCACTGTATGTTACCATATCAGCTTACTTGTTTGTAGGGCCATACACACACATGTCCCATACCACAGACAGGCATCGGACCACACTGTGTAGCAGCCCAATATATGTAGGGCTTGTGTGTGAGTGGCACATATGAGGATGGTGTTGAATAGTTAGTCCATGTACAGTAATATTATGCTAGCGTACCATATGTGGCTGTGGCTGTGCTCATATTGGATGTAGCTATGCCCTTTCACACAGATGTATCTTACCCTGTGCTGTGACATGCCTGTAGAGCCTGCTATATATGCAGGTACATGTGCATTCCCCCATAGGAAATGTAGGTCTGTGTTGAGCCAGTCTGCCTGTAGCCGGCACAGTGCTTTGTTACATGCCTAGCAGCTTAGTGTACTTACCCAGTGAGATGTCATGTCCAGATACTTGCCAGATGTACTGCTGCCGGGCCTTCCTTAACAGTCATGTATGTCAGACAGAGCAGTGGGATGCTGTACAGATGTATGTCAATATCTATTGGGTAGTATGTGGCCATGGTACCTCTGTACCAGAAGTTAGTATGTGACAGAACAGACGGGTGTGTGAATGCATAACCCATGGGGGCAAATATATACCAGTTGTTACGTGTTATACCCATCTACATGGCTGTTAACATCCACATTGTCAGGCTTGGTCCACATGTTTTGCACTAAGGGTTCTGTGTATACCTCTGGATTGTCCAGAGTGTGTCAGAATGTCCACATACATTGGCCAATATCTCTGCTGTAATCCACAGGAGCATTCCATGCTAGCAGCGGTACTGCACTATAATGTCCTTAACATGTCTGTCAGTAGCCAATGGCACACATGTGCAAAGCAGATGTGACCTCCCACACACACAATGTCTGTGAAGACAATCACTGTTACAGTAGTAATAGTCTACTAATATACCTGCTATACATACCTGACATCCCCTTGCACTACGAAAGTGGGGCTATAGGGGCTGAGGTAGGGCTACACTCCATGTTCAGGATATATGGTGGAAATATGTGTATATATAATTATCTGGTTATCTATATAGATATATACACATATACAGATCGACATATATAGATGGGTATGTATATGTACATAGTTATACATATACACACTGAGATATATACATATACAGAGCAATATATGTCTACACATGTACAGATAGTGATTCATATGCACATATATGTATATCACGCTGCCATTCCTGCCAGCAGTCCACTGCTTTTGTATCCCCTACACAAACGGTGGGGCTGGGGCCATATATATGTGTGGGCTTCACCTACACAATACATGTGTGCCCTTATGCACTCCAGAGGCCAGTGTATGTAACAGTAGTATATGGCCCTGTATTACGGAGTAAAGGGGGGGTGCACCATAAATAACCTAGGTTGTTACAAAATATGGAGGTATCAGGGGTGAACTGCCTTAAGGTATCTGGATGTACAGTACCATACAATTCACCTATCTTGACATTACTTACATAAATTGGTTTAATGCAGTCCTACTGCCTCCTGCCATACAGACTGTTCTGTTTGTCAGTGTGCCTGTGATGGTGTCAGTTATGCCTTGTTATGTATCAGTTGCATCCCATCTGGTCAACTGAAGTCTTTATCACCTAGTGATTGTGTACAGAGTGTAGACAGAGGCTGCTGAACTATACACCTGCAATACTTACTGTTGATTGTTTGGTATCCTGTGGCCCAGTCTGTCTTTACTATTGTACAATTTGAAGGGCTTGGCCTGGACAGCAATAGTTGTGGACCTTTCCAGACTACTGTATTATTATAACTGTTTCACAGTTACATTACTCTGTTTATATGGATGTCCGTGTCTGAACAGCTATATGACATGGCATATAAATCTGTATTAGTACACAAATAAAGGTTTTCCATTTCTGCAAACCTGTGTGTGGTGTTTTATCCTATGACCTCTCTGTGGATATATGTTGCAGGCAACGAATGTCATTTGTATGGGTGGCTCATCCAGTGTCCAGTTGTTAAGGTGTTAACTGTAGGCATAGTGGCTGTTCCATATTGTGTGCACCTACTACATAAGTATCTTACTGTACATATCTCTGCGTGTGCACCTACTACATAAGTATCTTACTGTACATATCTCTGTGTGTGTATGTGTAGTCACATGTATATATATATATATATATGTGTGTGTATGTATGTATTTTACATTTCCAATGGGAGCCAGACTGCTCTGCATGATATGTTACCAGTACCAGCCTGACATCATACAGGTGGGATGTCGTACTGTTAACATCTTGTGCCCATGTCGTGTCAGGTCCTGGTTATGGGATCTGAAACACTTGGTAGTGTATTGCAGGCCGGACGTATTTGGCAGTGGGGGGGGTTGGGTGGGGGGGGTATACCTATTTGTACAAGCCGTATATTGTTTGGGACCTCTCAACCCCATTAACAGTGCATTAATGGTGCATGTGGACATATATGTAGTAGTTAATCTCCCATTGATATCTATACATGTATGTCCATATGTACCTATATAGATATATATATATATATCTGCTCACATATATGTAACTATGTCCGTATATACCTACATAGATATATATCTGTGTACATATATGTAACTTGCTGTTTATATGTAGACATGTATATGTGTTGATGTACGACTTTGCATGTATATATGGTTTTATATATATATATATATATATATATATATATATATGTCTACATATATAGATATGTTGTAGTTATTAGCATATTTACACACACATATACATCTATATGTTGGAATACATTCTCTGTACTGTTGCATGACTGGGCTGGATGATATGTTTCTGAAAACATCAGAGTTTTGTATATCTGCATGACTTAGTGGTAAATCACTTTGTCTATGGTGTGCAGGGTCCTGGGTTCAAGCCTTGCAGAGGCTGTTTATTTTGTTGCTGGACAGAACACAGGCAGTTGGATACAGAGTGATTATGGCACTTTAAAGCAGTTGAAAGCGGGTTTGCACGGGTGTGAGCAGAGGTAAGCACTGCTAACTTCTGGTTACAGTTTCTTATACTCAGTTATCTTCTGAATTGCTTAACCTGTGTAGGCATTGCTTACTCCCACACAGACAGGCTTAAACCTGCTTACTGCTGCTTAAAAGTGCTTACTCCCACTTACCCCTGTGCTAATTTCTTTAAAAGAAAAGAAAAAAAGGGTTGGTAGAAAAGTTGTGAAAAAGGGACACAAAGAGGGAAAGACAGTTAGTGAAGTTATGGGAAAGAGTAGTGGAAGCTAGGTTAAGAAGGGAGGTGATGATTAGTGATCAGCAGTATGGTTTCATGCCAGGAAAGAGCACTACAGATGCAATATTTGATCTGAGAGTGTTGTTGGAGAAATACAGAGACGGTCAGAAGGAGTTGCATTGTGTCTTTGTGGACTTAGAGAAAGCATATGACAGGGTGCCCAGAGAGGAGTTGTGGTATTGTATAAGGAAGTCGGGAGTGGCAGAGAAGTATGTAAGAGTGCTACAGGATACGTACAAGGTAGTGTGACATTGGTGAGGACTGCGATGGGAGTGACAGATACGTTTAAGGTGGAGGTGGGATTACTTCAAGGATCAGCTCTGAGCCCTTTCTTATTTGCAGTGGAGATGGACAGGTTGACAGATGAGATTAGACAGGAGGCCCCGTGGACTATGATGTTTGCAGATGACATTGTGATATGTAGTGAGAGTAGGGACCAGGTTGAGGAGACCCTGGAGAGGTGGAGATATGCTTTAGAGAGGAGAGGAATGAAGGTCAGCAGGGCTAAAACGGTGGATGAGTTTAAGTACTTCGGATCAACAGTTCTGAGTAATGGTGAGTGTGGAAGAGAGATGAAGAAGAGAGTACAGGCAGGGTGGAATGGGTGGAGAAGAGTGTCAGGAGTGATTTGTGACAGACTGGTACCAGTAAGAGTGAAAGGGAAGGTCTACAAGAGGGTAGTGAGACCAGCTATGTTATATTGGTTGGAGACGGTGGCATTGATGGTAAGGCAGGAGTCAGAGCTGGGTGTGGCAGAGTTAAAGATGTTAAGATTTGCACTGGGTGTGACTAGGATGGACAGGATTAGGAATCAGTATATTAGAGGGTCAGTTGAGGTTGGACAGTATGGAGACAAAGCTAGAGAGGCGAGATTGCATTGGTTTGGACATGTGCTGAGGAGCGATGCTGGGTATATTGGGAAAAGGATGCTAAGGATGGAGCTGCCAGGTAAGAGGAAAAGAGGAAGGCCTAAGATAAGGTTTATGGATGTGGTGAGAGAGGACATGCAGGTGGTTGGTGTGAAAGAGCATGATGCAGAGGACAGGAAGAAATGGAAACAGATGATCCGCTGTGGTGACCCCTGAAGGGAACAGCCGAAAGAAGATGATGAAAGAGGGAAAGACAGTAGGGAAAATAGCTAGGGATGTGCAGGAAAGATGTAGGGAAGGTCCATAGCTGACCATTTTTTCTACAGCAATAGCTGTACATATACACTGAATTTGGAGGTAGATTTGGACACTCAAACCCCTGGGAGAGGGATGAGTACAACAATAAGTTTTGATGCCAATTAGACTGGATTACATGTGTTCAATGGACACATGTGCGAAATGGACAGCTGTGTATGTGGTGAGATTTTTTTGTGGAACAGATTGCCCTTTTATTTTTTTATTCAGGTGAGAGTGGGATGTTGGGGAGGGGTAGTAGGTATATTTGGGGAGGTAGGTTGGCTAGATTAACAGACAAAATAAATGAGATGCATACAGGGGTGGTATATGACGTGGGGGGGCAAACACCTTGATGGGGAGGGGTGTTGGGATATCAGAAGCCCACAAGCCCCCTAGTGGTAACAGTGGGACTGAGGTCCCCACCCATGGGCAGTCACCATTGCACCTTCACAGCCCCGAAGGTGGCTGTGCTGGGGGCTGAGTCGCAGAGCCAGGCTGACTCTCTAATCACAACATGTGGCCCTCGAGCTGGCGTAGAACATCACCAAACTGCTCGTTGATTGCTCTATGTACCACAACCCCGACCTGGCGATGGGTGACAGGTGCCTATCCATGCCCACTCCCGGGGGTGGCAAGCCCCATCCCCTGAGGCAGTTCCACCCGAAGGTGGTGCAGGATCAACAGACAGGGAGGTCCGAGGTTGGGCCCCAAACATGCTGGTGCCCGGTGCCACGGCCAGCTGAGGTGGGACAGGTGGGTCCACTGGGACCGGCCTTCCCAAGCATTCTATAATGTTTAGATTTCATCATCATATATGGGTTAGTAACAGTCAACACATTCCAGGGTTAGGTATAACAGCATGCATAGATATTCCCATTAACTCAGACACCAGATACAGAACAGTTGCATAGCAAACAGAACACTTATGCATATATGGGACCACAGTGGTAATAAGAACAGCATGCAGGTACATTGATGCCACCATGCCACCAATGTTGGAATAATTCAATATAGCACATGCATGGGAACCATTAAAATATTTATCACATTATCAGAGTCATTACATACCAGTTGGGGTGGGTATGTTGATTATTGTTGGAGATAAGGTAGGGGGGAGAGAAAGATGTCAGTTAACAACTAGTATATTCCTGTAGTCCGCATTACTTTTCTAGTCAGTGCTGTTATCTGTACCTTACAAGTCTTACTGCACTACCCTATAGCCTTATTTTGGACAGTGATATGGCTGTCGTCATCATCACACTTAAACCGGTTTTACCTGCAGTATACACCTCTTACCTGGTGTACCTGTGGAGAGAATGTTTATTAACACTGACTGTTTGTACACATACTCCCGGATTCCGGGTTAATGTTTTGCACTATGCTATCCAACTCTTTCTGCACAGACTCTGGCCATGTGTTGACCACATGCTGGTGTGCCTGGACATATCTGGCATATTTCCCTCTTCCACCTTTAGAGACCTGACATGCACATATACATGCTTTCCTACACAGTTATATTATGTAGCACAGTGTGGGTGACAGTGACCAGTGATACTTCATTATTCAGTGAAACTGCAACACTCACAATTCCCTGCAATACCAGAGTAGACAGTACATGTACAGGTTATAATGGTCTGTATTTCTCAGCACAGTGTCCGTATCCGATGTACCTCTGCGAACAATGTTTGTTAGCACTACCTGACTGTTGCCACACAAATTTCCAGATTACACATTAGTATTATGCACATACATCTCACTCTGTTACTGTGCACACTCTGGTCACAGCTTGATGACATGGGAGTGTAGATAGGACATTCTTGAAATATTACTCTCCTAACAGTTCGGGGGTTGCTACAGTGACAGGTGTATTCTCATGATGTTTAACGATCACTTGTATTCCCTGTTTGCTGGCTACACATCTGGGACCATCCCACAGACTTGCCAAGGAGACAGGGGGACAGGCAGCAGATATGGGCACATATACTGAACATTCTGGTCTCATCTGTACAGTTGTGGGGTATGCATTTGTATGCAACTTAATTCCACTCCCAGGATTCAGACCATGGCTGTGTCTGCTACAACGTAAATACTGTCCAACACAGTTGTGTCTGCTATATAGCTATTGCTGTATATCTCCTATCTGCTTTCTCTCTTATTCCCCTGTGCTTTTGCATTCTGGCCTTGTATTACAACACTCATATACAGATTTCCTAGACAGTTATATGTTGTTGGGCAGTGTTGGTGACAGTGATGTGTAATACCTCATTATTCAGAGCAAGTATTTCTGGGTACAATGTTGGTGTCTGACAGACCTGTGGGAGGAATGTTTATTAGCACTACCTGAATGTTCCCACACACAGTACCAGAGTCCACATTACTATTACGCACATACAGTTCACTCTGTTACTGTACACACTCTGACCACAGCTTGACAAGTCGGGGTGTAAATGGGTCATACATGGCTTCTTAGACACATAAGGTATTGGGGAGTTGCTGGTGTGCCAGCTTTGTTCTCATAGCTGTGTGTCAATCAGTTGTATTTCCTGTTTGCTGCCTATACATCTGGGATCATCCCACTGATTTCTCAGGGGGTCCGGTTAATAGGCAACATATATGGGTCACTTTACTAGACATTCTGGACATATCAAAACAGTCGTAGGGTATGATTCTGTATGCAGACTACTACCACTGGCAGGATTCGAACCTTGGCTGTGTGTGTGCTAAAAAAACTACAGTTCACATCGCAGTTGCATGTGCTGTTCAGTTTTTGTTGTCTGCATTTTTCCCTGTTTACTGTCTGTGTCTCTCAATTGTACTAAATGGCCTCTGGGGATTATACCTGTCATATACAGGCATTCCTACACATTCAATTTATGGTGCACAGTGTGGGTAACAGTGCTTAATACTACAGTAGTGTTACATGATTGCATAACTACATTACCGTATGATACCAGGATATACACATGCAGTCTAGCAGTTAGACCTGTTTTGTCAGGCTATTACACTTTTATTGACTTACAGACAATATGTGGCTCTTACTGCCATATTCTCTAGTGTTATAGGTTTTATACTAGCAATTGATTTACTACTACTTTTATTTTTATTTCCTGTGACAGTAAATGCATGAGTATTACTGACCTGCCTCACATCGCAACCTCGCCAGGTGACTGATGTGGGCCTCCTGGTTCGTGGCCCACTCCGTTACAGCTGTGGGAGATATAAGAGGAATATTTATCCATAATTATCCATGATATACCTGAGCTGGCAATTGTTACACACATACTGGAGTGATACTTACACATGGCTGGAACATCCCCTGATCCTCTAGCCTCTTGGAGCCACTCCTCCAAGAGGTCCCCCTTCCACCGCTTCAGGTCAGCATAGTGGTGCCTGACCTGCTCACCAGTTCGGGGTATGCCAGTGGCACTGGTGAGGTCATGGGCGAGACAGTGGCAGGCCTCCACCTTATATTGGGAGCCCTGGTACTGGCCCTGCAGCAGTCTCTGAGCATGGTCTTTAACTAGGAGTCCTGCCATGACCTTGGACTCCTGGATGCACCAGCACTGCACCTGGAAGTGCACTCCTTCTCCCCTTACTGCCATAGTGCCTACAAGGAGAAGGTACAACCAGTTATGAGATGTATTCCCACCTCTTGGGTTTAAGTAGGGCCAATTTCCCACACTTTTCCATGATTGGCTGGGTTTGAAAAGGCTAATCTATGGGCAAACCTGCTTACCCAAGGTTGGCATTGTTTAAAGGGGTATAACGCTGGGCACAATGAGGTGGCTGGTCTACACATTGCTCACACCTCCTAAGCTGGCCTGTGCTATGCTTAGCGTTGCTTACATTAGACTTTAATTATAATGCCTTTTTGGCATTGAGTTATTATTCTTTACACCTTATATATATGCCTTGTATCCATGATTAACATGTACATACACTCTGTGGGGTCCTTGTGTTTTATTGGGGACTTCAATACTCTATTACAATTACACCTCACTTCTGAGCTTACTGCTGTATTCCAGTTCACATATTTATGTTATGTAGTGGGTTAGGGTACATATGACTGTATACTGATTCCTTTCATAGGTTCAGTTTAGTTATACTATGGTGAGGACTTGTTTGCTGCTACCTCCTTCTTCTGAACTTCTGTGATGGCTTGGTGGATAACTACTGGGACTGTGGTGTATAGGGTCCTGGGTTCAAGACCTGCATGGTTGGTTATTTTGTTGATGGGCAGAACAAGGGCCGTTGGATACAGAGTAATTATGGCACTTTTGAGCAGTTGTAAGTGGGTTTGCATGACGGTAAGCACTGCTAACTTGCCATTACATCTGCTTACAGAGAGTTAGCTTTAGAATTGCTTAACCAGTGTATGCATAGCTTACTGCCACGCAAACAGGCTTAACCCCGCTTACTAGTGCTTAACTATGCTTACTACTGCTTATTTGTGCTTAAACCTGCTTACTAGTGCCTTATTCATTATGACATTGACACCTCACATGTGCATTTACTGCAGTACTCCAGTTCATAAAAATATGTCATTTAGTGGGTTATGCTACATAAATATTACTCATAACATGCTTTGCCATGGAAAGTGGAACTTCATTTGCTTATATCTTCCTTGTTATCCTCTTCAGCCATTTAAGCTGCATTAACCGTAGCTAAGGGATGGGCACACCCACGCACCTACGGTTAGTTGTAATAGGATTTTAAAAAAATAATAAAGGGTTTCTTTATTTTATTTATGCATTCTGTTGCTGTTGTACACAAGGGAGACTGTTGCTGGGGATATGCAGTCACCTGTGAGCGATCTCGCTCATTACATTCCCCTTTCTGCTGTTCTTCATTGCAGGGGTGTGTTTATTCGGAGAGCTCTGCTCTCAGACATGCCCCCTGCACTCTTACACACTCCATGTAAGAGCAGGAGCTCAGGCAGCGTGCCTCATTATTATGCATGGCACGCTGCCATCCTGCTTCTAAGCAGTCGCTTCTGTGCAGAACTAAGCTAGTCCTGCACAGAAGATTAGTAAAAAAAATATGTTTGCACAATTCAGAACTGACGTTGTATAACAGGAAGAATTAAAGAAATGTTTACTTAAATACTATGACAGAACTGAAAATAGTAAGGAAACAGTAGATGACAGATGTGTATGGAGTGGTGGTTGAGATAGGATGTTGTGTTAAATACAGGGCCAGTGTTAGCATTTTGGTTCCTCAGCAAGCATTACACTGGGGGCCTGTTGACACTTCCAGTCTTTTAAATATCACCCTGTTACTGCCATCCCTCTTAAATAACATTTTAGTTCATGGTGCAGGGTTTTAAGAGTAGTGAGCACAGACTGAATTGTAGCTACAATGCTCATACATTATGATAAACGTGTGTACCACAGTATGTTGGCGCATCTCACAGTAGGGCATTCAGTGACTAGCATTTACTTGTAATAATGATATATTACAACAACCTTATGCATAGGACTGGCCTTAGGTGAATGATCTCCGTACTCCATGGTGCCCCCTACTGTTTTAACCCCTGCGCACATCTTGCAGTGCCCCCTAATATCTTCCCTCCATCACAGACTGCCGTCACCATGTATATTACTTTTTTCCCCTCTTCTGACAATTAAACTTACTCTTCAGCTTCTTCAAGAAGCCATGGCTTTTATGCTGCGAACTGCATTCTAAAGTTTTTTTTGTTGTTTGTTTGTTTTGTTATACCCTTTTCATCCAAAGCTTAAAAATTGGCAGGAACACCACAGCTTCACACAGTAAAAGTATTTATTTGTAAAAATGGACCAGATAAGTGCTTTCACATTGTAAAACCAACGCTTACCACAGCTTCACACAGTAAAAGTATTTATTTGTAAAAATGGACCAGATAAGCGCTTTCATATTGTAAAACCAACGCTTCTTCAGATGATCTGAAGAAGTGTTGGTTTTACAATGTGAAAGCGCTTATCTGGTCCATTTTTACAAGTAATTAGTTTTACTGTGTGAAGCTGTGGTGTTCCTGCCAATTTTTATGCTTTGGGTTTTTGGTGTTTATCTGGCAGTTACCTTTATCAGTGGTTGGGACTTGGTACTTGTGTTTACCCTTTTCATCCAATGACAGCTTGATCAAAAATTATGACTAAGGGAAGAAATTCAGTGTTGCTGTTAAACATTACATTTCCTTGCATCCTTTCAAGATATTTTATTTATTTATTTATTTATTTACTGGGAAAGTCTGACTGGGCCAGAAGCCCATTTTCAGCTGAGGCCCGGGGAGATAAGTTCCACAGAAATATAAGTAAAATTCAGTAATTAGATAGTACAATGGTATACATATAGTAAGATGCAGAGTACACATCATCTAGTTAGTCTATGCAAAGAAGTATTCAGTACAGTTCTCTAGTAGATACAGATTCAAAATACAAGCATTGCAGTAAAGATCACTGTGAGAAAAATACAATTAGTACTGTGTACATATTAAATAATACTTATGAACAAATTAGATTTCATATATATATATATATAAATATATAGTAGTAACACTAAGGAGAGGGAGAAAATGAGGTAAAGAGTTGTAATTAGTCAAGACACCATACTAATAACTGTGTAAGAAATAACTCAATTAAGCCATATAGATGATCTGAGGTGCATATAGAGTATTTGTCCAACTTTTTGATCCAGTGGTGGTATGAACAAAAATCATGAGAAGGAAAACAATTTGTCATATTTTTCCTTTCAAGGATGACATAAGTTGCGCCCAATGTTTAATGTTCAAAGCTGACAAAATAGTAGCACATGATAAACTATCAAGATAAATGTTTTGAGAGAATACAGGAATCCTGTATGGGAATACTGTCTGCTTCCCAATCCTCCCCCCCCCTGCAAGAAAAAAGACAGTCACTGTCTGTTCACCCCTCTGATATTAGACTGAACTGAAAGCAGATGTTCAAATGGCCATAGTCATGTATTTCAAGTCACTGATGTTATACATGTACATAACATGCCTCCTTACCACCACCAAGGCAGCCACCTGTAGGCAGCCTGTGCCCTGTCTGTCCCAAATGTTCCTCACCAGATTGTCTTCTGCTTTTCTACACATGTGCCCAAACCACCGTAATCTGTTCTCTTTGATCTTTTCTGCAATAGGAGCTACTTTGGCTTCTGCTCTTATGTCCTCATTTCTTCAACTGTCCCACAGTGTGCATCCTACCACCTTTCTCAGGCACTTAATTTCCATTACCTCTAGCTTCATCAACTGTTCTGCCTTTACTGCCCAGATTTCTGTACCATACAGTAGTACTGGTTATACCACTGTCTTGTACACCTTACTTTTCAGCTTCTTTGGCATTCTTTGTCATAGACTACACCTGATACTCTATGCCAGTTGGCTGCAGTCCCTCTGATTCTAGCTTTGACATCTTCATTCCGACTACCCTTCTCCTCAACTACTGCTCCCATATACTTGAAGCTGTTTGCCTGTTCCACTGTCTTCCCTTCTATCTCTATTCTCAGCTTCTTCCTATTTCCCCAGTTTGCTGCCATAACCAACATCTTATCTGTGCTTAGTTTCATCCCATGTGCCTTCAGATTTGCATTCCATTCTCCTATCCTTTGCT